>NC_140579.1:59192220-59289720 GCF_964204655.1 Triturus cristatus
CATGGATCGACATTTGAAAACTACAATTCCCATCACCCCTGTAGTCTTCGACAAACACATACATAAAAGAAAGTAATAATGTACTTTGTAAGCTGTTTGAATTATGTATTGAAGTTACATGTACAATGGAAACACTGACATTCTTGACATCTTTATTTTTATGATACTGCCCGTGTGAAAAGAAAAAAAAAAAAAGAATTTTCTTCAACATTAACTGAACCGGAAGTAGATTTTCCGCTTCCAGGTAGTGACGCATTAAGCAGGAAGAGTATTAAGAGCGGATGCGGCCGGTCTCCTTTCGGCCTCTACGTAACAGCTGGAAGAACCGGGAAAGTCGGTAAGGAGACCGCGTTGGAATCCCATTATATGTTGAGGGAATTGAGTGGTGTTTTATGCGATGCATCGTTGATGCTTTTTAGCACATGCTTGTTGTTTTTTTGGTTTTTATACCATTAGCATAGAATGCGGGCAATATGGACATGAATGATTGACAAGCAACAAAACGTTAATGATGAGAAAGTAATGTAGACTGTAGACTCTCTGTTTAGGATACATTGAAGATGTGCTGTATAAGGGACCGAGGAAAATGTATATATATGACATGGTTGTGGTTTTAATTGTGCTCTCCATGTTGCCTTTAGATTCTCGAGACTCATATGTAGAGGACCTCCTAAAGGGAGAGGCAGACAATTGGTCTGATATTGGTGAGATGACTTGAAATACACCAATTCCCATGTGTGTAGTGTGGTGATTTGTCGCTGGTTTCTCACATTCACTTGGGTATAATTTTTGTTTATATGGGATGTAAATATGATATAGGTATTGTGTTTTTATGTTCACAGAAAACAGAACAGACTGCAGTTGGTTCCTTGATCGTCCATATAAATAAGTATGTTTTTTTGTTTTAATTCACATTGACAGCAGAGTGACATGATGTCGGTCCTGAAGAATGCCACGAATCTCTGGTCATCAAGGCAGAAACATGTTGACCTAGTCTTCTAGGGAATATCCATATCCTTATTCCTCACACAGTTTTTTAGCTCTATCCATAGGGGATACTTATTAAAATTACTTTCCTCTGATGAGATAGTTTTAAACTCACTTTTGAAATATTTCGTGCACTCTGCCCCTCACTCATAGAAGCATTGGAGAAAAAACACCTCACGCTCCTCTCCTGAGGGAAAGTTGTAGCCCACACTGTGTACCTTGCGGTCCCAGTGTGCAAGAGGGAACCCAATGATGAAGCATGTTACCTCTGGGTGAGTGAGGGTTCTTGTCTTTAGAAAGCAATTGCTTCCTAATTTTCATAACCCATATTTACATTTAGTTGATACACCATCCAGTTACTTTTTGTGAGAAGTATATGAGTAGAGTAGTACCGTGGATGGTAATAATTCCTCCAATTATGACCTTCTTGTGAGATTATATTTCATTTAACAACCCAATGCATTCTGGGAATGGTAGTCAACTTTTTATTGGCGAACATCCCTGAGATTGAGGGCGAGGCACTGGGCCTTTGCACTACTTTCCCTATGTAGCTCTCCATCAACGTTCTCATCTGAGTGAACTGCCTTTTTTTTTTTTGCATATTTATATAGCGCTGAACTCGACCCAAAGGTATTGTAGCGCTCTACACGAGCATCGTATTTACATTACACATTCAGGCTAGGGGAGATTAAGCCATTTGCCCAGAATCACAGGATGTGGACGCGACCCCGAGGCTCGAACCATGGTTTCCAGTACCAAAGTCGGCAGTCACAAGAGTTGCTGAAAACCGACAGTGCAGGTCGAGGGGAAGGTCGGCTAGGCAAAATAGATGAGGAGATATATCGCGCAATAATCACTCCACGCAAGGTAACTTAGCGTAAAAGGCCATTTTATTAGGACAGGGTTGGACAACCATAACCAAACATCAGACAAACCCCCCAACAATCCCCAACAACATAACTTCTCATTCCTCCATTCTCTCCCATACTCCAACTACTCCATCCCACTTCACACAGCAACCGCCTCACTTATCCCATTCGCTTCCTCACTTCTCTTCCAACCTCCTCCATCATCTCCATTCGTCGTAAACTGGTATGACGCACCCCCACCTTTCACCAGTATCCCCCTCCCCGGAAGGGTGAGTATGCCCGTCATGGACTCCTCCCCCCTCCCAAATCCGCTCCAAGCACTCACAACCCGTCCTAAACTGGCACGCTTATAGAAAAACTTAGTAGCCCTCAATCGAATCCCTCGACTGTAGGGCGGGCGGGTGGCCAAACAACCTAACTAACCCACCCTGAGGCGCTGGGGAAAGGAAGAGGAAGGACTTCCTCTTCCAGCCCCCTTTATCCTCCTAACGACCCCACCCCTTATCCCACCCCTTCCATACTCTGTCCCTCCCTTGCGCGAAATCCCCGGGGGAAGACTAGTCCGCTGACCTTTCTTCCCCCGAGGGCCGCATCGCGCAATAATCTCTCCACGCAAGGTAACTTAGCGTAAAAGGCCATTTTATTAGGACAGGGTTGGACAACCATAACCAAACATCAGACAAACCCCCCAACAATCCCCAACAACATAACTTCTCATTCCTTCATTCTCTCCCATACTCCAACTACTCCATCCCCCTTCACACAGCAACCGCCTCACTTATCCCATTCGCTTCCTCACTTCTCTTCCAACCTGTTCTATCATCTCCATTCGTTGTAAACTGGTATGACGCACCCCCACCTTTCACCAGTATCCCCCTCCCCGGAAGGGTGAGTATGCCCGTCATGGACTCCTCCCCCCTCCCAAATCCGCCAACCAGGGAACCCCCGGAGGGCGGTTACCTGCCCCACCCCATTCCAGTGCACCTTTCGCCCTCACGCTCTTCGACACCAGATAGACTCGTTCCATAAACCACTAATAACATCCCTCAACTCCATCATATAGTACGCATTGCCCATGTGCGAAAGGTGCACGCCATCGTCTCTAAAAAGCAGGGGCTCCTCAAGCCGCAGTCCAGTGTGCGCCAGCACTTTGATCCCAATGTTCTCACAAAAGACCCACATTGCCCTATTCAATTTCCTTTGGGCTCGTTCAACCGCTGCGGGCTTCAATGCCCCCCTCCAGATCCGACGAGGGATGAACTCAGTCCACACAATACAGGCACCAGCCAGATTGCGTTTCATAGCCTCCAAGTCCCTTTGCATCAAATACAGCAACGACACCCCTGATTGCTTCACCAGGTCATTCTCCCCCAGGTGGATGATGAGCAAGTCCGGACATCCCCTCTGCGACACTTTCTTCGTCAGCCAGGGCAATAGCTCCCCCCAGCGCATCCCACTCTTGCCCCACCAATGTACCTCGTGATGGCTGCTTCTCAGGCCCAGGCTACGACCATACACCTGCCTGTCGGAATACTTGGAGGCCCAATGCACAAATGAATGTCCAACGATCCAGGTAACCGTCTTGGCTCCCGGACCCCCAACACAACATACGAAGAAAGGAGAAATTAGAACACGAAACATAACAGAACCGCCCCACAGCCGTCGCGCCCCTGCGCACCGTGCCGCTCTACTTCCTTACGTACCAATCCGCCTGATCTTGTGCCAGGACCACCCCAGCCGCGCAGCCGCCGTCGCCGTGCTGATCCGGAAAGAGTGCGTCCCATACCCTGCCGGGTCCCTACCTAGTCGCCTCACTGCCATACGCAACACCGCCAGCAGCTGAAAAGCTGTGACCCGTTTCCCGGAAGCATGACAAAAGATCTCTCCTACACTCCTACCCACCTGCCCGCAAAGGCTCTCCATTCTCCACAGGACAAACACCCGCCTCTCCCGACTCGCACAACCATACCCAAGTGCCTCTTCCAGCCTGGTCTGTTTTCGACCTCCCCAGCCAAATACCCAGGCGCGCTCCATCCATTCGAACGTCCTCAAATACCCTACCCGGAGCACCTCTAGCCCCCAACAACTCCGAAACCCGGAAGGCCCCAAAAAACATCCACGTCATGCAGAACCGAAACAGCGCCACTTCCACCTCGTCATAACAACAGAAACTCAATTCCGCCAAGATGTCCACCAGCAATTCAAACGTAATAGCTGCACGCACGGCTGCCCCCCCAGTCCCCCCCGCACCCTACCCCAACCCCTCAACATCTTACTCAGCAACTCACTCCGTGCGGGATCAAACCCCAAATAAACCATCCGATAGAAGGAAATCCCCGCCAACTTCCCCGCAATCGTAACTGGCGACAAACCCTTGTCCATGCAGTGCAAAACATACCTCAGCACTCCCTCCTCACAATCCCCCTGCGACATACGCCAGGCATCCTTCGACCATCCCAGAAAAGCACCCAACTCAGCCCAAGCCAAACGATACGCCCGCCTTGTAGAATCCGCAACAGACTTCTCAACCAACTCCACCACTCTCACTCCCCCCAGCTCCAGATACCCTCCGGCACCTTGGTCTTGAAAACCTCTGCTCCGGGCGCCAACGTTCTGAAACGCTGCCACTGCGAACGAGACAATGCATCCGCAACGTCATTGCTAGCGCCCGGCACATGCTTCGCGCGAAACAGCACATCGAAACGCAGACACAGCAGCATAAAACTTCGCAGCAAGCGCAGCACCCGCAGATCCCTGGCCCTCTGATGATTCACCAGGTCAGCCACCGTCCGGTTGTCCACATGGAACAACACTGATCTGTTCTGAAATTCCAGCCCCCACACCTGCAATGCCACCACAAGCGGAAAGAACTCCAAAAACGCAATACTCCTGCCCTGTGTCAACCAGTGCACCGGCTACTGTTCCGCGCACCATCTCCCGTCCCAGAAAATGGCAAAACCTTGTGCCCCAGCTGCATCCGAAAAGATTTGCACCTGCCACACCATATTGTCATCCGCAAAGTCCAAGGAGACCCCGTTGAAATCGCTCAGAAACGTGTGCCAAGTCCGCAGATCCGCCCGCACGCCCATGGAAATCCGCACCTTGTGGTGGAGCAGCACCTCCCCCGACATGGCCAGCCCCAGCCGCCTGCAAAAAGTCCTGCCAGCCCTCACCACGCGACACGCGAAATTCAGTAAACCCAACAACCGCTGGACGGACCTCAAGTCAATCTTCCGCTGCACCACCACATGCAGCAAAAATTCCTGCATTTCCTCCGCCTTCTGCTGGGGCAACCGCGCCACCCAGGCGACCGAGTCCAATTCAATCCCCAGAAACAACAGACAACAACTGGGCCCAGCCGTCTTTTCCGGCGCCAAGGGAACTCCAAACTCACCAGCCATTTGCTGAAAATGCCTCAACGCGCCCCCGCACTCGCTCGACTGCCCACGCCCAACGAACAAGAAGTCGTCCAAATAGTGGGACACCAGCCGGTGCCCCGATCTGTCTGTGAAAGCCCACTGCAGGAAGGAACTGAAAGTCTCGAACAGCGCACAAGATACCGTACAACCCATGGGCAAAACCTTGTCCACGAAGATCGCCCCCCCAAACTGCATCACCAGCAAAGGAAAATCCGCCGGGTGAATGGGCAGGAGGCGAAACGCAGACTTGATGTCACACTTAGCCAATTCTGCCCCCCGGCCACACGCCCTCACCAGCTCAATCGCATCATCCACCGACACATATAGGACCCTGGAATCCTCCTCCGCGATGAAATCATTCACCGACGCCCCCTCCGGCCACGGGAAGTGGTGAATCACGCGAAACTCCCCTGGTTCCTTCATCGGTACCACCCCCAAAGGGGATACGATAAGCTCAGGCAAAGGCCACATGTCAAATGGGCCCGCAACCCTCCCTTCCAGAACTTCTTTCCGCAATTTGGCCTCCACCACCCCCGGCAAATCTTTCGCTGACCTCAAATTCTCCGCCCATCTGCGCTCCCGCGGTCCTTGATACCCCACCCAAAACCCTTCAGTGAACCCCCAGTAAAGCTTCAATGCCGCTTCCCCATCAGGATACCGGGAGAGCCACGGACTCATGGCCTCCACCTTAACCGGCGTAGGAGCCCTTCAGCCCAGACTGGCTCCGGCCCTTGGTAATCCGCCACTGCTCGGAGGGAGTGGCCAGCGTAAAACATTGTGTGACCGGGTGTCGCCCTCCACACTTAGAACACTCGTGTTTGAACTTACACGGGTAGCGGGAGCAGAAGCCCTTGTTAAAGTTCCAGCAGGCCCCCGTGGTGGCTCCCCCGCTCTTGGCCGACTGGCCAGCTGCGCCGGCAGCAGCAGCCTGTCCTCCTGCACTCGTGACACCAGTTTGTCCTCCCCCCGCCCCTGTCGAAGCGGGACTGAAAAGGCCGATACGTCACCGGAAGCCCGCTGGCCGTATGCGTGGACGCGGACGATTGTGTCGACGACATCCACTGTACCCACAACTCCTGGTCCACCTCTCCCCAGGGCTTATCAGGATTCACACTGATCCGGGCCCGAAACTCCTCATCATAGCTAAGCCAGGCGAAACCCCCAAAGTGCATCTGCGCTTTGCGAATAATATCTATGTATTTAAATAACGCGATGGCCCTGTCCTGATGTTTTTCGCAATAAATACTCACGTAAATCAAAAAGGCCGACGTCCAATTCTCCATGAACACATCGACATACTCATGTTTCCAAATCCGTGTCCTCGTTTTTTCGGACAAGTGCGACCCTAAAGGCATCGCCAAGCCCATGTAGGGCAGCTTCTTTTTGTGCTTCTCCCCCCCCTCATCTTTCCCATCCTTCTCCCCTCCTTGTCTGTCTGAACACCGGCCCCCACGAGCCGCTTCCAATCCCCCCCCAGGTCCGTCACCTTCTTCAGGTCCATCCCCTGTGCCGTCGCTCCCGCCTCCCGCACCGATCCGTCACCTACCCCCACTGACCTGCATGTCTTCTTACTCTCAGCCTTGTCTCCCCCCCACCCCCCACCACGCACCCCACCTGCAATGGTGCCGGGCACCTCCTGCGCCCGTCCGAACACTGGGGCCGTCGTCCTCTCCACGGGCGTCCTGCTACAGCTGGCCTGTTGCGCCTGCAAAACACCAACCTTTCGGGTTGCCGCCTTTCCCTTCACCTCATGCACCTCACGCAGCTCACCTTCCTCCAACTCCTCACCATCCGACTCATAATCCAGCTCCTCCTCGAAATCATCCGTACACAAATCCGTCCGCACCTCACGCACCACTCGCTTCACACCCTTGCCATGCGCACCCTGCACAAACCATACTCCGGCGCCGACGATGCCCGCTCCCGCGACGGAGTGCAGGCCGCCGCGGACCCCTGGCCTCTACCAGCAAACTGCGCTGGCTTGAATGCCCCCCCCCGCGCGCGGGACCGACATAGTCCGAAGGGGCCCCAGCGCCACCAGGTCTCTGAAATGTCAAGTCAGTCCCTGACTCATCCACCCATACCCACCAGCCGTGCCCCGCCGCCCGCCCCGCACTTCCCCCGCGTGCCGCCGCCCCACCCTCGGACCGCACCCCCCCGGCGCCACCCCCCCCCGCTGCCCTCTCCCTGGCCTCGCACATCTCCCCCCACTTACGCTCCGTCTCCTCAATCAACCGACGCTGTTCCCGGATGCGCTCCTCCAACGACATCCCCTCCCACCGGTCGTCCCACCGGACATCGCCCCTGCCCACGCCCCCCCCAGACCCCTCCGCCGCCTTTGCCGGGCCCTTGCTTTTGCCCCCCCGCCCCCCACCCTTCCCCTTGCCCCCACCCTGGACTCCGGGGGCAATTCCCCCCACCCACCCCCTCCCCCCTGCCGACTCACTACCAGAGAGATACAGCGCAAAATCCTCCCCCACCGGCTCCTCACTCTCCTCCCCCGGGTCGCTGTCCTCACTGTACTCAACCAGGCCCCCGCCCCTCCCCCGCCCAAGTGCCACGTCCCCCCCCGCTCCGCCTGCACCCCTCCCATGATCGCCCCCGTGGGACCTCCTGCACCAGAATCACCTGGCCCCCCAACCCCCCCTGACCCCCCCCCACCCCGCAAACTCCTGTGGCCCCCAGCGCAGGGGGGCTCATACGCCGACCCCCACGCTTCCCCCCGTGTCCCCCTCTCCTGGCCCCCCCCCCCGCGCGGTCACCGCATGCTTTTTTGGAGGCGGTTCCTCCATACATGCTGCCACTGCCGCCGCCACCCCCGCGGAAGCCGAGCGCGGTGTCCGGGTCATCCCCACCCATGCCTGGTCTAAAACCCCCAGCCGCAGGAGATCCGCTGTCCCCGCGCGGCCGAGGAGCTGCAGCGCTGCGCGCACCGCAGCGTTATCTGGCCTCTGCCCCTCGCCTACCTCCATCGCCGATCAACCGCCTCCGCGCCGCCAAGATCCCCGCCTCCACCGATGCGTGCACCGCTCCCAGGCCGCCACCCGTCGCCAGACTGGGCCGCCTCGTGTCCGCCGCTCCGCCGCCTGCAGGCCCCGACAGAAAAACCAACGCAGATCCCGAAACCCTTCCAAACAACCTAACTAACCCACCCTGAGGCGCTGGGGAAAGGAAGAGGAAGGACTTCCTCTTCCAGCCCCCTTTATCCTCCTAACGACCCCACCCCTTATCCCACCCCTTCCATACCCTGTCCCTCCCTTGCGCGAAATCCCCGGGGGAAGACTAGTCCGCTGACCTTTCTTCCCCCGGGGGCCGCATTTTCACTTAACTCAAAGCCTCCTCTAATTAAAACAAATAAATAAATAAACCACATACTTAAGCGGAGACCACATGAGAACGTTGTTTTACAGTTTAATGGAGCCCACCAAAGTAAACATCGCAGAGTACATTGCTGATTGCTTTTAAACAAACAAATTCGTCCTTTGTGGATTTTTTGTCTCCTTTCCAGTGAATTGTTAGTTTTTTGAAGAGTTAAATTCACAGGGTTAGAAGAGCTTTCGTAAATAAAAGATTACTGGGACATTCTCAGACAGATATCATTAATTATCCTGCCTACTTTTGAGTAGTTTTTTGTTTCCTAATTAACAGTGGATTCCAGGAGTACTCCTGGGAGAGTTGGAAAGTGCTTTTCAGGAATACTCCCATGCATTAATGTTTATGCATGCGTAAATGCAGAAGGTGTACATTTACACACTCGGATATATTTTGTATAAGTGCATTTAAAACATGTTTCTCTATTTTTTAATCCTCTACATAGAAAATAGTATTACTCTTGGAGTGTTTAAACTTCAGGAAAAAAAATCAAAATAAAAACCATCCTTCTGGTCTTTATGTTTGTGTTCATTAATCATTTCATTCGTCCTGTGCGTAGCAGTTTTTTATTTTAAAAAACACGGCAGTAGGAAGGGAAAAGGTCAACGCCTGCTTCTGTTTTCCACATGCCAGTCTCCATGGTGACGGGATGCAAGAGGCAGGCATTATAATCGAGCCAGGCTCGAGGCTAGCCTTGCTCGGCTGGACAAACTATATATTGCAAACAGCCCAGGTAAAATTGAAAGTACACAAAACACAACCCTTAAAATCCAGCAAGTGTTTAATGTACCAGAACTCACCCTCTGAGAATAGTAACAACAGAGAGCGGTTGCTTCTACTTGTGAAGTATTTGCCCTGTTTCCTGATTGTTAGTATGATGACTGTTTGATTGTGGCTAGAACTGCCTTTTAAGAACATAACACTTTGAGGTTACTTCCTCGAGGGACCGTCCCAAACGTCCTCTAAAGATGCATTTTTATTCTATTATTTTTGATGATCCTGGCCCGATGTGCTTTCAACATTGCCACTGATGTATTTCAAATCTCCCTTGAGCACATCTGAATCCAAACTACCAAGCCAATTCTTATACTGGGAAGGAAACAAGCTTCCGGGGACCGGTTTCTGGCATCACAGCCTTCGTCGGCCCGGCTTGCCTGAATCCTGATGGTGCAATGAGCAAGGGACTCACGTCTGAGCATACCCTCCCACACCGGAAGCTTGTTTCCTTCCCAGTATAAGAATTGGCTTGGTAGTTTGGTTTGCCCTGTTTCCATCATGCACTGGGACAGGTACAGACTAATTTGCATGTAGCCAGGTTCTGAGCTGGGATGGTGCAGTGAGCTAAAAAACAGTGATGGATTAAAACCATGATCTCTTGACTTGGTAAGAGTATTCTGCATCATTCAGAAACTCTGTCCATCACCACCCCCTTTTTCCCAAATCGATTTTATCCACACTCAGTGTGGGAGGGTATGCTCAGACGTGAGTCCCTTGCTCATTGCACCATCAGGATTCAGGCAAGCCGGGCCGACGAAGGCTGTGATGCCAGAAACCGAAAAAAAAACCCCGAAGCTTGTTTCCTTCCCAGTATAAGAATTGGCTTGGTAGTTTGGTTTGCCCTGTTCCCATCATGCACTGGGACAGGTACAGACTACTTTGCATGTAGCCAGGTTCTGAGCTGGGATGGTGCAGTGAGCTAAAAAACGGTGATGGATTAAAACCATGATCTCTTGACTTGGTAAGAGTATTCTGCATCATTCAGAAACTCTGTCCATCACCACCCCCTTTTTCCTACAACCGATCTATGTCCTGAACCCCCAAAATGGTATTTGAAGACCGACAGTACAATCTGGAGAGGGCTGCAGGAGATACAAAGCTGCCACTGAGAGTGGCGAATGCAGACCTTCTCAGGGCATTGGTACGACCCAAACATTTAATTGTGCCCATGACATCTAGAGTCTGTGAACTGTTCCTGTCTCGGAACGCAGCGGATCTAAACAATGGGTCAGTCTGTAATGCAACTGGCGCTCATGTAAAGCGCTTTCATACACTTGGGGCGAGTTTGCGCTACATAAAACTGCAACAAAAAAAAAGCAGAAAGGGAAGGGACCTCACACCAACATGTTAATGTTAAGGCGATTTCTAAAGCACACGATTACCCGAAGGTGTCCTGGCGCTGGATTACTTCTCTTTAGACAACATGTCACCTCTCCTTTCACATAAAAGCGGTCTATGGTGACTGCAAATCGGCAAGAGAGCTATTCTTGCATAGATGAATGAATGACCACAAAAACGGGCCCTCTCCTCTTTTACCACATGCGTTACATTGCTTGGCATAAATATTGCATCCACAACACCGACCTAACCACTACATCAAGAGGTAAGTAGTAGTAGATGTATGCCTAACTCAACCATGCACAGATAGGCGATGTGGCAGTGAGATATTTTTGCAGGCTGATATTGGTGACGTCGATATAGCATCATACAGCCCATAGGCGAATGCAGACACCTACCTTGCCCAGTTCATTGAATTCTCGACCGGACTCGTTTCCGGCAGGTACTCCCCGGCGAAGCTGACAATCTGGATCCGGTAGGAGCGCGGGTGACCCCACTTGTTGGTCTGGTTGCTGGCGAAGTGGACGTAGCGGGGCATTTTGTCATTCAGACGATAGGCAGCCTGGTTTTCCGTTTCCACCACTTGTCGGACAATCTTTGGCCTTTGAATCTGCACTTCTGGTTGCCAAGGGATGTTGAAAGGCTCGAACTTCATGTCTTGTGTCAAAAAAGAGTTAGAGGTTCCTGGAAAACAAGAACAAAAGATGCAATTTGAGACTTCACTCTTGCTGCCAAGCCTAGAGAAGAGGAGATGTTCTGTCTTGTGACACAAAGTTACAAACCCTGATTCACCATCTGACTTCTTGTTTGCTTTCCGGAATTTTAGAACAGTCCATCATGTAGATATTTTGAGCCTACCTTGAGGTCAACGTCAATATCTCATTAAATCGGCCATAATGACTCATGTTGACTACTAAAGACACTTAGGTGCAGGCGGAAACTTATCGACACCAAAGGGGATGATGGACTTATCAACACACGTTTGTGCGAAATGATGTGAACATGCATGACCAAACCCATGGACATACAATGATATCCACCTTGATATACACTCACACCAGTGCTCAATGTGTAAAAGAATAAGCGCTGGGTCCCAAGGTTTTGCAAAGAAGCCCGCGGCCTGCGCTTTTGAATGCCAGCGTGCCGAATACCAAGGATGCATTCTGTTGCTTCCATCTTAGTCATCTTTAATCCACCACCAGACACTTCCTATCTCCTTCTCTAACTCTTGCTTGTTGTTGATCCCTGCATTCTCCATGTGTCATTATTTTCTAGGTGTTCTCTTCCTCCCTCTTTCCCCCTTTTGTGTTTTTCTGGACGAAACTCTGTTGTGGAAAAATAAGTCCCGGTCCCCAGAAATAGGTGCCCCTGGCTCTCACCTGCAACCGCTGGCTCAAATTAAGCACTGACTCACTCATTCATGCAGACATCTCTCGGTGAACTAGGAGCCTTAATTAAAGAAGGGGGTCTGCCTTCCTCTTCATATCCCCACCTCATCTAGAGCTTGGCAATGCGGCGTTCCCGATGATGGAGCTGCTGCTGGCTCCACCCTCAGGCACTTCTGCTCAGTGGACCATACACCAATGGAAACAGAGTAGAGAGGCCGGCCAGTGTAGCACAGCCCTTCTAATGCCATCTACAAAGGATTTGTGTTTTTTTGGAGAACAGCAAATTTAACCCTCCTGGTCCAGAAAAATCTCTGAAATATACCTTCGAGCTGGGCGCAAACTCTCTTAAACCTTACAAAAAGCGATGGTTGGAAGACTTTGGGACAGACATCTGGGCACAACCCCCTACTTGGGAAGTCTCAGCACAGAATGATGGGTGAAATGCTTCAGATAATCTCAGCTGCCAGAAATTTCTCTGGACTGCATTTATATCCATTGTTTTTTCAGCTCTGCTGTGCCATTACAAACAGGCACCAACCTTATGCAAATGAGTCTTGGCTCACTGTGCCTTAGAACTCAAAACGCTATGATGTCTGGTAGGATAGGTATACCCAGCCACGGGTCTGAGTTCCATGTGAGATAGGACTCAAGATACACCTCACCGATGAGGCCCAGTTACCAGTCGCCTCCTCCTTTGGTACCCTGAACACTACCACTGATTTTGTTTTGTTGAGTGCTAATAGTTTGAATGGGGTTGTATAGGGGCCAGAAATCGAAGGTCAACAACAAATATTGTGACCAGATATCCACCAAAATCCATAATATTGTTAGTTAGGATTGTATTTCGATAGGAAGAGCATTTCTGTTTTCCTAATAACGTTGGTGCCATTTGAGGAATTTTTACAAAACTTTCCAATAAAAATGTTCTTTCACCTCAGCTCCAAACTGAAAAGTTTCATCAAGCGGGGGATGAAAAGAAGGAGGAGTCCCAAAACACATTTTCCGTTTGGAAATGTAGACACAAATACAGCCAAACCCTCTGAACGGATTTACACCAAATTTGGTGGAAAGTTGGATCTAGGTGCAGAAAATGAGCATTTTGTGATTTGGTGTTAATCCATTCAGTAGTTTCTGAGCAATGTAGGTTAAAAAAACCTATAGATATTTTATGTAGTGGATAGCCAAACCATGGACTCGGATTGGCTGGCCACAACTTTAAGTTCAAGTTGCGTCCGCCATCTTTGGACTCGGGGACTCAGTCCCCATGTACTCAACAAATAAGATAATTATGGTGCAAGGGGGCCGGGTGGAGGTACTCTGACACATTGGATGGGTTGGGGGGGGGGGGGTCATAAAGGGTCACCCTCTGTGATTTAAACAATAAATGTAAGGGTTTTGTTTTTGGCATTCACTGGATCCTCTGGTCCACCATGGCAATCTTCGCACGGCCCCTAAAGTTTGCTACACTTGAATCTACACACACGCACATATGTGTGTATATATGTATACTGTTCTTCACAATATATGTATGTCGATAGTAAATCTAAACTTACCTATATATAGTTACCTTTAAGATGCATCGTGTATAGTATCTGTTTTTAGTTATATTTCTTTTAAAAAGGGACATGCATGGTCCAAGATGTTCATCTGATTCTTGTTCATGTTACACTGGTGAGGTTGCAGGACAGAAGTGCTTTGGATGAGGGGCAGGGAAAGGGTAGGGGTTGTAGGGACACCAGGAAAGGGGCCTTGACAAAGGTTCAGGAATGTTGGCAGTCACCCTCCAAAAGGCTTTGTAAAGAAGCAATGGGGTTCAGGAGGTTGTGGGAGGGAGGAGGCAGTTTCCCTGTGCCAGTAGTGACAGGGTGGGGTGAAAGATGGAAACAGAAATGAAGAATAGTAAGTAGGGTGAGAGTAGGGAGGTTAGGAGGAGGATCTGGGGAATAGGTGAGAATAGGTGGTTGGATGGGTGCAGTCACTGGAGAGAAAAGCATGTGGAGAAGGGGTGCTATTTAGCCCCAGTCTCTCAGTGTGCTGGGAATCTAAAGTGAGTGGCTGTTGCTATGTAGGAGGAGGGGAGGCTTAAGTGGGAGATGTGTGGGATCAGGGAAAGGGGATAGCGCGAGCCAGACAGCCTTGCTGTAGTTGATTTTCTAGCCCCTACCCCTTCCTAGAATATGCTTTCATTGCTCGAATTTGCTACTTCAAAAGAGTCCATCATGAAAAGGGTAGCAATACAGCTGTTCTGCAGCAGTATTGTTGGCTCTATGGCACTGATGGTAAGCAACATTGTACACACACACAAGATACTGCCTGTAACTACTCATTGCCCTAGGAGCCAAGGAAAAGGCCTCACGGAATGAAGAAATGACGACTTAGAGCCTGACTTAAACTTTGGCAGAGAGGATGCTCCATCCCAATGTGACTGAGTGCCCTCTCCACCAAAGCAAAGTTCTGCACAAATCATTTAGGGTCAGGAGCAGCCGCGGTCCATGCAGGTAACAGCAGTGGTGCGATGGGCCGGGTAAAGGGGGGATTTTGAGGGACGCTGCAGAGAGAAAATTAAATAAATAATACATTTTTTCTCGGCATCGTCCCTTGAAATTGCGCCTTACACGGCCCCACCACTGTTACCTGCCTGGACCGCGGCTGGTCAGGAGGAACTTGATTATGTAGACAATGGAGAATACTCTGTCTCCGTCGCCTACATAGAGATCTGACAGACAGATGGAGTAAGGTTTGGCCGTGTGTTCCCCACCCTATTTGGAATGGGTGAACACATGGCAAGTTTTTATTGTCCGAGCAGTGAAAACTACAGAACGACCCCATGCCATGGGAGAAATCTCCCATGGTGAGGCGGCATTGTTTCTTTTAATTTTCAAAATGAAAATTCTGCTAACAAAACTTCTTTTTGAAAATGAAAAAAATCGAAATTTTGACGTACAACCTCGTCAAACTTTCAATGCATTTACAGGAACTGCTGTCACAACAGTTCCTGTAAATGCACGCGATGTCTGCTGGGCCGGCGTACATCTCAAAATGTGTCTGGCAGGTACTCCCTCGGGGCGACAGGTCCTTTCCTCCATCACCCTGACAGAGTAAATTTTGTCTTCCAAACTCAAAATCAGGTCCTTGGTTGGTAGAGGTCAAACAGGGAAGGTAGAAGAGAGAGGTGTTTGTCTAGAATAGACATTGGAAGAAGATCAGGCTTTGGAGGGAAAAAGCCTTTACTACGCAACGGTTACAACGCATGCCATTACATCGCATGCCGTTGCAATGAAAAAGGTGTGCTGCAGTGGGTAGAAGGGGTTGGATTTAACACCAACACCTTCCCTACTGTTGCACACACTGGAGTTGGAATAGAAAATGAATCTATTCCAACTTCCAGCGCACCCCCGACAGAAAGTCGGGGTACAGGTTGGCGTTGCAACGGCATGCGATGTAATGGCACGCATTGTAACATCACAAATTCGGCTTTGGACATTGTTTACTTTTGAAATATCAAACCCTGTGATGAAGACAATGAGAGACTATTTGCCATCATTGATGAGTTCTGATGACTTAGGGCAGAGTACCATGTTGGCAATAGAGACAGTCTGTCTGCTCTACTTAGAGTTGGGCAGATCACCATGCTTCTGCTGGTGGTGAACCAGCTGGCTTCGCCAGCAGAAACCTCACATCGACGGCCCAACAGACTTGGGGGTCTCAAGTTCATCAGACCATCCACCCTATTTATAGCAGACAATCCAATGTATATTTTTCCGTTCAAGACCACCAGGGAAAGCCCAGCATTCCCAAACAGAAGAAAAGAAAATGACCCCCACAACCTGGGAGAAAATTCCCGGGGTGTCAGGCTCATCAGACTTTTGTTTCCCAAAAACAAAGACCCACTTTGCGAGCTTGGTTTTGTAAAAAAAAAATGTTTACTGAATAGCCGCATGAGACAAGGTGGCCACTCATCAAACTTTCAGTGCCTTCAGAGAAGCCTCCTTGGAAGGCACAGAGATCTCTGCCAAGCCAGGAGAGATCTCTAAATGTTGTGGGCAACAGTATGCAAGGGTAATGGAGGTAATGCTCTCCGCCACAATGGTGGACGGACGTCAGGCCACCTGCCAACCTCTGAAGAGTCCCTAAGGCTGTACTTTCCTCCACTTGTGGGGCAAAGAGAGCACATAAGTACAGTTGCTTTGAATCCTATTCTATTCAAGAATATTTGTTCCCAGAAGGAAATAAATGGCATACTGATTTATAAGTCTTAAAGTATAGGGTGTTAATTAGTGAAGTTTTCCTTTGCATTGTCTGTGGAACTGATTGATGGCAGGGGCCTTTTGCAGTGGTGTATAAAGGGGGGGCGGACTCCCCCATGCCCCCACTCGTACCTGCGGCTGTCTCAGTAATCTGCCAGTACAACACCGGGGCTGCCATGGGCGGCCAAAGGTCTAGCTAAGGACAAAGGGGCAGATTTACAAGGACTGGTGCATCTGTGCATATTAGCAGGGATGCGCCAGTAAAGATACGACACACAAAAATACCCTTGCACCACCAGGAATGCGTTGCATTTACAACGCGGCGCACCGTGGCGTAAGGATAAACAGATGCGTGTTGCATCTTTTATCGTAAGGGCAGCGCATTGCTGAAGTCGTGTCGCAAGCGTGACGCAACTCTAGCAGTGCTCAGGGGCGGCCTATTCCTAACATGCTGCGTCACTCCTTACGCCTGCTTCAGGTTTCGACGCAGTGGCGTCATAAAAGTGACTCAGTGAAATCTTGTAGATTTCACTGCTTCACTTTTACGAGGCTTTTCTGCGTGCCATTACACCTGATGCAGGTATAATGTAGTGCAGGGCTTTACTATGTGACGCATCTCCTAGATGCGTCATGTTGTAAATATGTTGCAATGTGGCGCATTGTTAACGACGCCGCTGCGTCCCAGGAGTGACGCAACTGCGGCGCAAATGTGTGGCAAGGGGCTTGTTAATCTGCCCCAAAGACTGTCAATCAGAAACGAGAACAGCCAGGTTGTATGTCAGTACCTATTAATAAATAACATAATTGTGCATTCTCTGCATACGGTGTGAGATGATAATATGTACCTGTGTGCAAGGCTCATAATGCAAGGTGCTGTCGGCTTAGGGCAGCACTACTAACAGTTAGATACTTTGATAAATAATAAGTAATGTGTTGTAATTAGGGCTTGGACTGACCATTCCAGGCACAGGAAAAACTCCTGGAAGGCTGAGGACCAGGAGGCTGCGTCACGGGGTGGACGGAAAGATACGCAGCCTGGCTAACAGCCCCGAGAGAGCGCACACACTTTTCTTGTGGACCCAAATATAATGTTCTCCCCAAATTCCTTCAGAGATGGTCAGACTCAATGACAACACTCACTTGGCACAATATATGTCAGATATAAACTAATTTATCATGCCAACATTTAGCTACCCATCCCCCACTGCCTGTACTATACATGGAGGGCTGCTGCCAAGGGCTATACTGGTCGTTAAAGGCCTGCTACCGAGTTACAGGCCTACAGTGGCTGAGGATTCATACAATGGCGGTGCAACCTAAGGCAGAAGGCTTATAATGCTAACAGAACATTCCACCCGCTGAAGGTGGATTGTTCTAACTTTTTAGGGGAGAAACGGAAAGCCAAGCATTGAGATGTTGGAGCAAAAGGTCATATTGGCCCTCAGCCCCTTCACTGTCTTCAGTGACCTCCCAAAACCCCAATGATCTAGTTATTGTTAGGGTTGCCCAAACCCCTAAATCCATTGAACTGATGTATAAATCAGCCTCCCACTTTTAAATTGTGAGATAAGATTAAAGAAGATTGGTTGCAGCCATTTGAAACTCAGCCTCGTCCTGTGGTGGCTCATTATTAAATGGAAGCTCAGCAATCTCAGCAGCAGTACTTCGATCACGGTGTGACCCTGAGCACATTGAAGAATTTGCCATCAGCATACAATAGAAGCGCTTATAGATTCAGGTGAATTATTTTGAAGCAGATTTATGAAGTCAATTTAAATAATGGCACGATAACTGTGCCTCTTGTGTCTGCATTTCAGAGAAGGTGACAGGGCCGCCCTCCTTGTATGGGAGTGCGTCCTGCAGCCCAGGGCCCCCGGTAGTCTGAAATCAATACACGATGAGCATTGTCGGAGGCTGCTTGTATTTTTAAACATCCGGAAATATTTGCAGCTAAGCCACACCACTGCATCTACAAAAGGAAATGCCAAGGAGCCAGAAGCCTGGGTCTTTTGGCAGGAATATTTGTTTAAAGCTGAAAGGAGCAATCATGCTCTCCCTGTGAAGGGTCAACATGGAGGCCTGGCTTCTGTGCCTGCCTGTGTATGCCTTGGAGGCCGGGCTTCTGTGCCTGCCTGTGTATGCCTTGGAGGCCGGGCTTCTGTGCCTGCCTGTGTATGCCTTGGAGGCCTGGCTTCTGTGCCTGCCTGTGTATGCCTTGGAGGCCAGGCTTCTGTGCCTGCCTGTGTATGCCTTGGAGGCCTGGCTTCTGTGCCTGCCTGTGTATGCCTTGGAGGCCTGGCCTCTGTGCCTGCCTGTGTATGCCTTGGAGGCCGGGCTTCTGTGCCTGCCTGTGTATGCCTTGGAGGCCTGGCTTCTGTGCCTGCCGTTGTATGCCTTGGAGGCCTGGATTCTGTGCCTGCCTGTGTATGCCTTGGAGGCCTGGCTTCTGTGCCTGCCGTTGTATGCCTTGGAGGCCTGGCTTCTGTGCCTGCCTGTGTATGCCTGCTTTAGGAGCAAGAAAGGTGGGCCATGTGCATGGCTGGCATTTATCACCACAGAGGCAAATCTGCCATCTTTGGATCCAGGAGTCCTGGCTCCCTGTTCACTTGACAACATGTGTGATCGTGGCCAGTGCACTTCACCGTGTATCTCAGATCCATTATGCGGCAAAAACTGGGAGCACTTGGGAATTTGCCGATGCATCTATATAGAGCACCATATATGTATTTATTCCAGAGTTCTGTGCAGTGCTGCACTCGACTTTCAGTCACTTCAGCGAGCTATGTTATTGCAGTAGAAATGTGCAAGAGACTAGGAAAATAGGGGCATATTAAAAAGCGGCAGCAATGATTATCGCTGGCCGCTCTAAGCCAGAATTTTTTATCGCTGGCTATCGCAGGAAATTATCGCCATGCTAGCGTTGTATTAACAACGCATAGCGCAATGGCGATAATTTCCCAGCGATAGCGATGTTTTCCATGGAACATCGCTGGTTTTCCAGCGATGTTCCATGGAAAACGGCGATAACCTTGCTGATACGACCCTGTGGTCGTATCAGCATAATCCACCCCCAATGGCAAGTATAGCTAAGTCTGCATTTTAGCAGACGTTAGTTTTTGGAGAAAACGGCTGTTTTCTCCAAAAACTAACGTCTGCTAAAATGCGTGGGCAGCATTGTAAATATCGCGATGTGTACATCAGCGATATTTACAAGGTTGTACTGCCTAGTGACGCCCACTTTGCATCTCATTAGAGATGCAAAGGGAGGCGGCGGGTAAAAGGGTGCTAACCTGCGCTAAAGCATGTTAGCACCCTCTTGTAAATAGGGTGATATTTTTATCTCCGCTTTTTTGGCTTTAAAAGCCAAAAAAGCGGAGATATGGCCCTTGTAAATATGCCCCGTAGAGTCCAGTATTTTGAGGTGGGGGCCCATTCGTGTATTCCGAAATCAATGGCAGCTTGTACACTTTGTGCACCATTGAAAAGACTGTTCACATGATGGGTATGAAAAGGAGTGCTTTCTGGTTGTCTGATTGTGTAGTCTTTGCACTCATTCTATGAGTTCCCAATTTAAAGCATGTTACAATAGAGCTCAGTCCTCCCAGGGTATTGCGCCATGGACTACCAAATTTGGCAGCAGAAAAACAGAAATGTTTGCACACAGAATTGTTCTTTTTGCAGCATTGTTACGGCGCTTTATGTTACTGACATTCCTTTCATGTAATCCTTCAAACAATAGAACCTGTTCTGCCTAAAACACTTTGGTACAGGCATCTTTAAAGTGAGTGAGATTTTGTGTTATACATTCCTTTGTGAGAACCTTTAAGGTGTAGATCAAGCCAAACAAAACAGTACATGGCTCCTGCACGCCACGTCAACAGCGGCTCCTCCGTTAAACCGTTCCGTGTTCATGACGAGCTCAGCTCGTCATGATTCACAGTGGAGCTGTGCTCATGACGAGCTCAGCTCGTCATAACTGCTGCGGCCCGCCCACGCGCGACTAATTCCCCGCCTGTGTGGGAGAATTAATCAGTGTGCGGGGTCGTGATGAGCTCAGCTCGTCATGAGCACAGCTCCACTGTGAGTCGTGACGAGCTGAGCTCGTCACGAGCGCAGCGGCACCCCGGCCCCCCCCGCACCGCGGGGGAATTACCCCCGCAGGGAAGGGGTTAAGGCAGAAGAGCGTCACCCCCCCCTGCAGCGAGCACAGAAGGTACACACAGAATAATACAATAATTGTTACCATTGTATTATTCTGTGTACCGCCAGTCGCGCAAGCGTGCGCATGACACATTTGCTGGCTTTATACAGCCGGCCAATCCGAAATGTGCACTTCAAAAGGCTGCAATCCCAGTACTGTAAAACAGCCGAGCGATTGCAAACACAAACTCTCAGTTTCAAAATGGGCGCTGGGTTAGCCTGCTCCAACCCATCCTGAAGCTGCTTTCTTCATATTTACAATCGTTTAGTTGCAGAAAACCCTTGTGTATTGTTTCATTTTCACGAATGTACGTTTGTTCAGTGCATTTCCCTCAAAAATGGGCAATCTCGTTTTTTTGCAGAAAGTATGTATTTTTTTATGGGTATGTGTCTACAAAACGATGAGTCTGTGAAAAAGAAGCACAGTTTCTATATTTTGTGGAAAACCTTCACATTCTTCAACTTAGACAATTTGCGACATGCACGTTTTCTGTGGCAAACATGGCTAAATTTACATTACTTGCAGAAACAAATATTCAATGCCAGTTCATTTCATAGGACCAAAGTGTCGGTCTTTTTGTGTGTAAGCCATGCCCCACTACCCCTTATTCACTTTGCTTTCTCTACCTGTAGAATAGATGCTTGTGAGAAGCTGGTTTGGTTTATGATGCACCAATCCAGGCAACCCTTATGGTGATTTTAGTGGTCTTAGACAACCTTAAAAAGCTCTCTAAGTGGTAGCTGTGTAGAGCAGCCTTCAGGCTTAGTCCAGAAAGAGTGTAAAGCAGCTTGTTTTACAAGAACATAAACTTATAGGTATAGATTGAGTGAAAAAGAACCACAGAGTGTATTTATAAAAATATGTATTTACTATAAGACACTCACTAACACATACAGATATCTTCTAGACAGAGATGTACACAATGCGCACAAAACTTTTCAATAGAAACAGGTAAGAAGCACAAAATATACAGTGGTCACCAGGGTAGAACAACCCATATACTAAAATAGTGGTATGCGAACCACTACTCGAGTCAAGACTATACCCAAAAGATGTAGAAGTGCTGGGTACCCAAGGAACCACCCAAGGTAAGAAACTAGGTACCCCACCGAGGCCGTGTGCAGAGTGGGAACACGACCGCAGGTTCAATGCATGTCAACGGGTTATTTGCGGTTGCAATTTTAAAGAAGAAGGACCCTTCCCAGTGGACCCTGAGGAAACCCTGTGGAAGACATAAGGTTGGGGAGCCTCCCCATCCATGGATACCCTTCGAACTAGGATACCTACAACAGGGAAGCCGGGTGCATAAGTGGGAAGTGGCGTCGCAAACCGCCATCGAACTCAACGGAGGACTACAGGAAGATGCCGTTGCTGGAGAAGGTGAAATTGTCCAGTGGAACACAAAGGTGGATTCAGGATGTGAAGTACTTGCAAGCAGAGGGGACAAGGTCTGCGCCACTCAGGAGTGACCAGGAGGCACAGAAGACGAATGGCCACTGATGTCGTGTTGCAGGAGAGATGATCGTGACCTTGAAGCTGCAGCTGTGAGGACCAGGCGACACTGTGGAAGACCAGAAGCCATTCACGAGCTGTCGAATGTCGAGAGTTGAGGGGTCGGTGTCTGTCGAGAACACCAACAAACCTTGGCAACTGCAAACAGTGTGGAAAGCAAAGAAGCTGCCGTGTCGAGACCAGCAAGGTCCAGGTGACTCACCACAAGCAGTGGAGTCAGGGCAGGCCCCTAGAAATCAGGAGAGCCTGCAGAAATCAAGGAAGACCCTCAACAGGACCCATAGGCCAAAGGCACTGGAGTTGCAAGAGGACCTTAAGCAGCTCACTACAGATCAAGGCCAACGGTGCATGTGATGTGGTGAGGACAAAGATCTTGGTCACAGGAGATGCTTGAGATTGGGGCTACTTCAAGCCTGAAGATCTTGATGGAAAGAAGCCACTAAGCCTTTGCAACAGGAAGTCAATGCAGTGCACAGTGGTTTGGTTCCTGCGGCTCTGGCGAGGGATTCTGGCCTCAAACCTGGTGAGAGGACAGGACAAGCCTTGAGGGATGTGAAGAACTACCACCTGTGTTGCTGAGCCTTTTGGAGTCCGTAGGAGCTTAGGATCAGCAGGCCGGTCAGCTTAGTTGCGGTGTCTGCAGATGCAGGGGAGTGACTCCTTCACTTCAAGGGGTATTCTTTCAGGTGTTTTGGATGCTCACAAGCCTTGGAAGGTTCCTGTATGGAGCACATGCACGGACGTTGCAGCAGACGAGCAGGGCGGCAAGAGATCAGGAGCAGCAGGAGTCTTCCCAGTTGCAGCCTTGATGTCCAGAGTGCACAGACAGTCGAAGAAGTGGTGTCTTGAAATGAATATTGGCCCACAATTAATCAGGGGACCCACCCTCAAGTAAGCTCTTATGTACCCTAAGGAAAGGGTTAGGATTATTCAGGGTTCCTTCCCAGGGTAGGGGTTGGACAGTGGGGAGGATACTCTCATGTCCTTTGTCCAGTTTCATGCCAGAGCGGGAGCCAATGGTTCCCCGAGCTGCTTTGAACTGCACTATGCAAGGAGGGCACCAAATGTGCCCTTCAAGCAGACTGAGTGGCGTTGGCAAGCGCTCCCACCCGGCCCCAATACACTAAACTCTGTCTGGGAGGTGGTGGAACCTCCCTGTGACAGCATACCTATTGTTCTGCCTTCCCCTGCTTGAGCTTGGTTCAGCAGAAGGAGGGCAGAATCGTGTCTCTGGTTGGCAGCTGCCATGTTGTGCTGTCTGGGTCTAGAAGACTGGTACCGGGAGCACTGAGGGCCTCCCGGAGGAGCTTTACAGTGCATGAAATCATACCTCCCACAGCATTTACAGTGTGGGGGTACGATTCCAACATGTTTGATACCAAATATTATAGGGTTCGCTACAGCCAGTTTAGAGATGGTCATCACGTAATGACGCATGGCCACTCTACATATCGTAATGGCTGATGCACTTACAGCCTGGGAGAATGGACTCCGAAGGCTGTAGGGGTGTCCTGCTAATGCAGGGGCACCCTCACTCTTAGAACCGAGCACCCTGCCTTCAGGATTGAAAGGCCTGCTTTAGGGGTGACTTATAGGTTGTACGTGCAGTGACCTTAGATATAGGGAAAACTATATCTTTCGTAAGTGGTGCTAGCACCAGCTTACACAGGCTGCAATGGCACGCCTGTAGTCACAGTTTGAGTGGTCCCTCATGAGTGGCATAGTAAATGCTTCAGCCCATGGGGGGTCCCTGATGTACCTACGCCCTGGGTACCTCAGTACTATATACTAGGGACTGATAAGGGTATACCAGTGTCCAATCTGGGTTGTACCTAAGTACTTACCATACCAATTTAGGGGAGACGGCACAGAGACTGGGGTCCTGATTAGCAGGATCCCAGTCAGACTAGTCAGAAACTGCAAGCATAGCACCAGGCATAAAGTGGGGATATCCATAAAAGCAGATCCTACTTACCTACAATGCTTAAGCTGCACACACGTGTACCACGTGAAAACACTGGCAAAATGTACATGTGCCCTGCACTGTGGGACGACTGAGTGTGGATTTAACATGGAGGATTTGTTCATCTCCACTTTCTGATTAATATTGAGAGATTTTACAGGTGGGCCTGCCAAGCGATTGTACAAGAGAAAGAAATTGAATTATTATTTTCTGGAATGTTGTAACACACACTTTTCACTCAGCACAAGCACATTTTGGTCTCACTAGCACACGGAGCACCTTGCCTAATTGCCTTATTGATAATATATTATAAAATTGCTTCAAAAATAATACCTACTCTATTTTTCTTAAGCTTGTGCTTTTCTTGTAAATCTTTTTAAGTCTTGGCTAGACAGCACAGTCTCAGAGAGACTGCGATATTCAATATGTGGGCTTCAGCCCTCACATGGGCTTCCCATTTGCTGGCTTCGTTGACTCTCTCGTATTCTTTCTCCCCATTTGTCCATGGCATTCATACGTCATGCCTCTTCTTGTGTTTAGCCCTCCCTGAAAGCATGGACCAATTACTACTATCCATCTACTGTTCCCATTTTAGAAACTGTTTTAGGAACTACTTTTTTCTTTGTTAAAGAGCACTTCATACAAGCGCTTGTGTTTTCACACACTCCAAGCTCCATTGATGTATACAGGCATGTAAATCTTGTTCTTATCTTGTCACATTTGTTGTGTATTCAAAGACTGAGATAAAATTACTAGCCCTGGGCGGATCTGGCGTAGTGCCTCTACGCGTAGCTCCACGGAGTTTGGCAAAATCTCTGTGTAGCTCTGCTCCGCTCCATCTCCGCTCCCTCCCCGCTCCCAAATGCTTTAAAAAGGTGTAAATAAGGCACTTACCTGTTTTTCTGCTGCCTCTCGGGCCTCGCCGCTCTCCTTCCTGCTCCTGTCTCGTCCTCGAATTCCTTCTTAAAAAAACAAAAAACACTACGTTGTAAGACTTGCAGGTGCGCATGCACACTCGCAAGAGGTACAACGTAGTGTTTTTAAGAAGGACGTCGAGGACGCGAGAGGAGCAGGAAGGGGAGCAGTGAGGCTCGGGAGGCTGCAGACATGCAGGTAAGTGCCTTATTTATACCTTTTTAAAGCATTTGGAAGGGGGGAGGGAGCGGCTAACTCTACTCTGCCACGGAGGTGGAGTTTTGCCTACCTCCACGTTCGCCACGGAGTGCAGAGTAGGCAAATCTCCACAATCTCTGCTGGTGGAGCAGAGTTACCCACCCAGGGTTACTCGTTACATTTCTTTCTCTGACTTCAAAGTGAGAGGAATTTTTAAATCAATGTCTCAAGGTTGCTTGTCCTTTACATTTCGACTCTTTGCCACTTCCCTCATCGTGTCTGCCCTTCCTATTTCTTCTTGTCTTCTTCTCCTATATATATATTTGCTCTGTCCTATATTTCACCTGTCTTTCCCATTTCACCATTACCTGCATGCCCCCTGCCGCAGGCATTTAGTGCACTTGTGCCTCACAATATGTGTGATGACAACTGTACCGCAAGCCCCGCCTTCCGAGGTATGAATTTGGGTTAGACCGTTCACTTACTAACTCTGTTTCTGCCTCAAATAATGTTGCTGCCCAAAATGTTTAATATTTATCAGCCTTAAAACAAAATCGAAGGAGACACGAGACAAGTTAGTTAGACAGGACAGCTTGTTGCCGGTTACTAAACGTAGCAGAAATCCAAAACAAATCCAGCATAAAATGGTTGCTGCTTGATTAAGCCTCCCATCAGAGTTTTGTACTATTTGTCTTTTTTCTGTCTCTTACCATGAGGCTGTAGAAAGCAAATCTACCAATTTCCTTATTATGAAGCTTATAATTGGACAAATCCTTCCAGTTGGTAGTTTGAGTAGTTCCCTGCTAAGGCCACACACTCACATTATCCAGCATTTTTGGGGCACTTACTTTTTTTGTCAATATTATAAGTGTTGGACTCTAAGGAAATACCCTGGAAAGCGACAGTTTTGGTGTACAGAAGCAGAAAAGTGATGGGGTCTTAAAGTGGGAGATTGTGAGGAGCAGAGTCTGTTTACTAACTGGAGAGATGTAGGCAATGTTTTCTGATACCAGATTGAGCCATTGAGGGTCCCCATAGCGATTCAAGAATTTATCACAGCAGCACTTTTTAATCTTTTGACACTGGCAACGACATATCGCTTTTTACAAGGATTTTCAGCCATGCTGACCAGCAGCTGTGCTGCTATACAACATGACTAAAAGACATTGACATTGACATTGAAAACGCCAATAATTCTTGCATTGCCGAGACCTATTGGCTTTGCCAATGCTTGTTACATTTTTTGTACACGAGGAGGGATTTGATAACTGCCTTTTAACTAAGAAAATGATGGCCAATTTATTCTGACAGAAACACTAATGTGTTGTATTGCCAGCATAATGTATGGAAACGGTTGCAAGGTATTGGGGATTTTTTATTTTTTTCAGCCTAAGAGCTCTTTCCAAAATTGGAATTCAGTACCCCTTGTGGGCCCTTATTGCGTGTGGTAGTCTTAGAGGAGGTAGCTCAGTTCCTCTTTACGCGTGGTTCAGATACCTTCTTTTCCAGCCTTTCAGAGGATCCAGGACAGTACTATTAAGAAATGCAGCGTTGTTCAGATGCATTGTTCATATTTTAAGTGAGTGACCGAAGCATTTGTTTGAAGCCAAACATTGGACAGGCAAGTGAGAAATTTTAGTTGTAAGGGCCCGCCTCACAACCCACCAATCTGAAGGCGGTGAATACGGACAGTGGAATAGGTGATGCAGTGTAAGATTAAGGGGCCGATTCCGACCCGGGTCGGAAGGCGGCCGGAAAAACAACGAGCCGCACGCGTGTTCTCCGGCCGACTCGTACAGCTGTACGAGCGAGCAGGTACGATGCGAGCACGTGAAATGCACCGACCGAGTTGTTTCCGGGTCTGAACCGCTCCGTACGTCTTGGTCGTAAGCTAACTGTGGCGTGCAATGGATGCGATTTACAACCGAGCCAGTACGATGCACGCGTCGGACAGCCTGTGTGAGCCGGAGTGTCCGGCTCTCAAAACGTCCGGGTGGTTGCCTTTGGGGGTCCGCATTGGACCCCCCTGTCACCCACAGCCCTACGACTCGGACACATGGGGAGACCCATGGGTCCCCCCAACACAGGCATGTACGGTGCGGATGGCACCGATGCATACCCACTGCGCGAGACGTACCCATTCAGTCAATGGGAGCCCATGGACGCGTCGTACGACCGGCTCCCATTGACTGCTATGGGAGTCTGACCGAACCGAGACTGGCAGCATACGGCCGCATCGTACTCACTCGGTTGGACTGCAGGACTCCGGCTCGGTCGGAAAACACTCCGGATCCGGCTCGGTCGGAGTGCTTTCCGACCCGGATCGGAATCGGCCTCTAAGTTGTCTATTTCAGTTATTTTAGAATCTAGGCACTCCAGTCAGGGCTAGACTGGGAACACAAACCAGCCCTGGTAATTCAGTTGGACCAGCCCCGGGGGGAGCTAGTGAGAAGCACTGCTGCTGCTTTTGTTACAGGGGGCCGATATTACAGCACTGCTACAAAACCAGCCCTAAGTAACAACAATGGCCCCCACCACTAAAAAACTGGCCCCCACCCTTAAAGCACACTGGGAAAATGTCCGGTGCTCACTACAGCCAGTCCGGCCCTGATTCCAGTAGGTCTTCAGATAATTGTTGAGATACACAAGGTGTTTTCTTTAGTACATTTGGGTTGGACCGATTTGGATCATGTCGGCCAGATTCCTTTCCGACCGAGCCATACCGATGGGTTCGGTCGGAAAGGAATCCGACATGGATTTCCCGATTGTGGACGACAGGCTCGGAGAGCCCGTCCACCGTCCGGAAATCTCCCAGTACTCCCCCGGCCACCTCTTTGCGACCGAGAGAGTACGATGGCAGCTTTTCACTGACTTTTCGTGCCGTTTTTTCCGGCACGGATAGGCAGTTGGAAACTGTCTTTGGGGCCCCCCAGTAGGGCCCCCATGAGTGCGAGGCCGCCGAATGACAGCCTGGGGGCACCTAGGGTGCCCCTCTGTGGATCACTGCACCCGGTGGCAGGCACCTTGTTGTGCCGCCCACAGGGTGCACCCCTGCTTTCAAGGATGCAGGCCTGCATTCCTTGTATACAAGTGCGACCGAACCCTGTTCGGTCGCATCGTACTAGCAAGGCTGCAACCGACGACAGCAGGTTGGTCAGTTACGGCTCCTGATCGATGTCAGACGGACCTGAGTCCGTCTGACATCGGAATCGGCCCCTTGATGTTGGATCTGATGGAAAGCATTGGTGTTCTCCTCTGGAAAGCCCTGGACTGCTCACCATTGCCACCCTGAGGGTCAACTGCGAAATAGTGTACTTGGTGTCCTGTTTGCAGTGTTTTAGTAAGTCAGACCCCAGGACATCAGTGGTAAAAGGCCACAACCACCATGGTTGAGACCCCGTAGCCCCTGCTTGTCCCGTGAAACACGAGCAGTTTTTGACAATAAATCCACAAGTTACTGCCTGTAGGTTTGTATGACAGCCATTAGAATTTGTCTGGCGATTCCCTGTTATTATCACAGAAAGTCACATGGTTCATCAAAGAGATGTATATTTAATGTCTTTTTTTCTGGCATTGGTAGCAGAAAGATGATAATGCCAGCCACAAGAAGGTGGGTGTTTGCTACAGAAAGGCTAATGGCATTGTACACTGACCACAAAACAAATGCTTTATTCAAAAGTCTATCTGTAAACCAGAAAAACAGGGAGTTCCAGACCTCTGCATATGGGGTGAGTCTGGATGGCATTGTTACTCATACAAATAGAATGGTCACAGTGGCTTTGGAAAAGAAAGACTAGGGTAGGGTGACTGTCAACTGATGTAGGAAGTCATTCCTCACTTTGTGAGATCTGGATCGGTGCAGTGGGTGTATGGCAACACATTGCGTCGTAGCAACCATAAAAAACACTTCCTATGATAGTGTGGAGATGACAAATTGAGTAACCACAATGAGCAGTAAGGGTTGAACTGTATATTTCTTAATGAATTCCCTCTAAATTATATTTTCAGTGCTAAGATCATCAACCAGCCAAACATTTTTCCAAATTCACATGAGTCACCACTCCATAGACAGCCATTTAAACACCATGTGACGCTAAGGGGCCGATTCCGATCCGGGTTGGAAGGGCACCGAACGCGATCTGGCCGGAAAAACTACGAGCTGTACGCGTGTTTTCTGGCCAACTCGTACAGCTGTACAAGCGAGCAAGTACGATGCAAGCTACATGAAATTCACCGACCGAGTCGTTTCCGGGTCCGGACCGCTCCGTACGTCTCGGTCGTAAGCTAACCGTGGCGTGCAATGTATGCGATTCATAACCGAGCCAGTACGATGCACGCGTTGGACAGCCTGTGCAAGCCAGAGTGTCCGGCTCGCAAATCGTCTGGGTGGTTGCCTTTGGGGGTCCGCGTCGCACCCCCTGTCACTCGCTGCCCTACGACTCAGACACAGGGGGAGACGCTTGGGTCTCCCCAACACAGGCATGTACGGTGCGGATTGCACCGACGCGTACCCACTGTAGGGGGCGCACTTGCCCGCGACGTACCTATTCAGTCAATGGGAGCCCATGTACGCCTCGTACGACCGGCTCCCATTGACTTCTATGGGAGTCCGGCAGCATATGGCCGCATCGTACTCGCTCGGTCGGACTGCAGGACTCCGGCACGGTCAGAAAACACTCCGGATCCGGCTCGGTCGGAGTGCTTTCCGACCCGGATCGGAATCGGCCCCCAAGAATGAAATTTAATGGAAGAAACATTTATAAAGCTCGTAGCTACCCTTAGGCATCCCAGCGCTGGTTGCAGACGCAGTGGAAGAAAACACCTTTACTGGACAGTGGCATTGAAAAGCCACGTTTTAAGTAGTTTCCGAAAAGACAGATGGTTGGATTCGGGATGTACGTGGTTGGGAAGGGCATTCCATAGCCTAGCCGCATTGTAGAATCATCAACAATCCTACCACTTTATAGGTGCATTGGCATAATCACGACATTCTAATTAAGGTTCACACAGATACTCTCCTGTCAGCACCATACTCCCAGAACATGGCCTTGCCTTTCTCAAATATTCTTTATGCACTGTAGCAGCTTTTCTCGACTTGATTCTTTCAGCAGCATCCTCCATCACGGCCATCGCCACCCTAACGTCAACCACATTCCTGCCCTCCTGAGAGCATCTTTGTCCAGCTTCCTCTTCCGCATGCTTAGGCCACCTCCTAACATCCCCTGCTACCCATGATGATCTATGTAAAACCTGCAGAAACACTTTCATTTAAAACTGTGAACTATTAGTTTAAAAACACCTTGAAACCCCATTTACCACATTGCAGACCTTTTAGTACTTGGACTGACATCTCCCTTTCCATATTTTCTCCATTTCTTTCCTGTTCTTTTCCCAGTTTATCTATATCGAGCTCACTTCAAAAGCAGCCTCTCAAACCACTCTAAAAAGCTCCTATTAGGGACTGTAAGTGGTGTGGTGTCCGTCATTAAGGTCATTAGGTTTTCCTCTCTGTCTCCTTCATTAGTAAATCTCCTGGCACCACAAACTGTATCCTTTCATTTGTTCTGATACATTTAGAAACTTTTCAAAGTGGCAGTTAGCTATCAACACACTTAACAAAGCCACATATTTTTCAAGAGGTTCACATACCTTTTACTTCCGTGCATTCATGTGTTTCTGTGCTCTATCAACATCATTCCTGTTGTTCTCCAGCAGACCTAACTGGAGAGGGCACACAACGTGTACCCTTCAGCCATACTAAAGAGTGGCTACTGCTCACCCCCGCCAGGATATGAGGCGGCTGGTGGTTGTTTCTGTGCCAAGCTTTCAGTTTGACACAACTGGGGTCATTCTCATCCCCATGAGGGTTGTGCCATCTTATGTAACTAGAGACCCAGTGTTGGGTCAGTGGTGTCCTCTGCAAGGACATGCTACGTACAACATACCATGGAGGCTCCTGTGCAGAATAAGGCCATTCTAGCTTCTCTGTACTGCGCCTCAAGGTCACCATCCTAGTTTCACTCTGATCGGGATTCTGGCTACCCTACATTCAGTTCAGAGCCTTGCCTGAACACGCAAGGCCGAAATGTGTTTGTTTATTTATTTAAATTCTAGAAAACTCATCCTAAATATATTGTCCTGGAACTTATAGATACTACTCCCTACAGGAGAAACCCCAATTATTTCTGCTGGACTAGTAATGTTTTCAGGTGTTTCTTAAAATGAGCAATGCCCTTTGCCCTCAGCCAGGAGCTGTCTAGAGGTAGCTGTCATGCCCCGCGGTTCGGACCGGCAGACGGTTCAGTATATAAGTACTCTAAGCTTGCTTGAACGCGCTTAGCGTTCTAGCCTGGAATCCTGTCGCGTCCTAGTTAGTGTAGCCTGACTTCCGGTTGTTTGGTTTCCTGTTCCGGGAGTCCTTTCTTGGTGTTCGAAGTGTTTCGCGGCTAGTCCCGCGTCCTTGGCGTTCTCGAGGAAACGCAGCTTAATTTTGGTTGAGTTCTAGTACTTCAAGGCGGTGTTTAATAGCGCTCCATTCTTGCAGTTCTGCAGTCTTCAGTTACGATCAGAAACTTAGCGAGAAGTGTGAGTGTACAGTTCCCCTTTTCTTTCTGCAACCCTCCTCCGTGTTGCATTCACTCCCTGGTGGCGGTGTGTAGTGTGTGTGGCTTGGTACCCCAGTGTGCTCTGGCTCCGTTCTTCCGGCCCCTTCCCGAATACTTCCTAATCCCCGTCATTTGGCCCCCACTATCCGCTCCCTCAATACAGCGGAATATACCGGGTCCAGTATTTAACGGAGTGAGAGGTGCAGCCAATCCCCGTGTACCTCCCTACATTTTAGTTACGAGTGGACGATTGTGTTCACCAGCGTTTTGCTCACCGGTTGGGCCTCACCCCTTCCAGATCATCTCTACTTTCTCATTCAGCGAGGATTATCCGAGGCCGAAGAACGTTATAAAGACGGAAGGGGAGCACTTACGTGGACCACGGTATTGTTTGATCGGTGTGCTTCAGAAACACGGTAACAGCGCTGTGCGCTACCTTTCATTATACATACAGCATACCCTTGAGCGGGCAGGAGGTAACAATTGTTGTTCTGCTCTACTCTAGTCTTCAGCCCTTTATCGACACCTACTTGGTTAACCTGTTACCGGGCTCCTCATTGAAGAATCGGGGTTCCTGGGTGTTAGCAAAGGGTGAGTTAGCTGCAAGACAAGACTAATGCTATCGTGTGTGGGACAGGTCCTGAATTAGTGCTTTATGTTACATAGGATACTGGACTGTATTTTCCACGGTTCCTACCTACCGACTGGGATCAACATCCTCCATAGGAAAGAGCATACCGAGAGGTGGGACTATAAAATCAGCAAAGTGATATGTGTAGGTATTCTTATGTGAATGGTTATATAATCAAACTTTCGTTACAGCACAGAAGAGCCTCTCCCTTGGTTCCGCCTCTGCCACTATCTTGACGTCACACCCTCCTTCCCTTGTTTTGTTTCCCTGTTTTCCCCTAGCGTGTCATCCGGTTCTCTAGTGTTCGATAGAGACGGAGAACCGCAGGGGAAGACTGAGAATTATCTTCACGGACTTGACGCTCCTGCGGATCAACCCACGGATCCTTACAGTAGCAAGGACTTCACTCAGGAAAACTGCATTGCCCTCATAGTGATCCCCTTTTCTTAGGCTACTAGGTGGGTACAGAGCAAGAATATCAATGTATAAATATCGATGTGCAGAAATATCGAGGTAAGAATATCGTGGGTGAGAAATATCGATTAAAAAAAGAATATCGTTGTCAAGAATATCGATTGTTAGGTAAGTAATATCGATTGCGAAAATATCGAAGTATTAAATATAATTTACAAAAATATAGTTGTAAAAAATATCCATTTATTATTAATGTTATGTATTTTAGTATTTTGTATGATATTTTTTTTTCATTTTTATTATATGTTTTAAAAACTTAGGTGCCGATTACGATCCTGGAAAAACCGGGTACGAACCGTCAGTCGGAGCGTTTTCTCCGTCCGACTCGTACCCGGGAAAAAAACCCTACAAACTTGCAAGTACGATTCGTACGGAAACACCATTTCCGTACGAGTCGGAAAAAACACCGACCGACAGTAAAATACATACGAATGTGATCCGGGACACCGCGGACGTGACGTCCGGACGGAGTTAGGCATGTTTTTACGTTCCAGCAAGTACGATTCGTACCGACAGTAGTCCGGACGGCAATATTTTTACGGCACCCAAAAAATGCCGGAAAAGCTAAGTACGCCGCGATGCGAGCGGAATAGGGGGCCCGGTACGCGCCGTCCCCCCCCAGCCCCCGTATGTACGCGCCGTCCCCCCCCCAGCCCCCGTATGTACGCGCCGTCCCCCCCAGCCCCCCGTATGTACGCGCCGTCCCCCCAGCCCCTGTATGTACGCGCCGCCCCCCCAGCCCCCGTATGTACGCGCCGAGCACCCCCCCCAACCCCGTATGTACGTGCCGAACACCCCCCAGCCCCGCGGATGGACGCACCGTACCCCCAGCCCCCCCGCAGATGGACGCGCCGTACCCCCACCCGTGTATGTACGGAGCATACCCCCACCCATGTATGTTTGGAGCGTACCCCCACCCCACCCGTGTATGTACGGAGCGTACCCCCACCCGTGTATGTACGGTGCGGACCCCCAGCGCGTAGCGCTGGGGGTCCGCACCGTACATACACGGGTGGGGGTACGCTCCGTACATACACGGGTGGGGGTACGCTCCGTACATACACGGGTGGGGGTACGCTCTGTACATACATGGGTGGGGGTACGCTCAGCACATACACGGGTGGGGGTACGGCGCGTCCATCCGCGGGGGGCTGGGGGTACGGCGCATCCATCTGCGGGGCTGGGGGGGTGTTCGGCGCGTACATACCGGGGCTGGGGGGGTGTTCGGTGCGTACATATACGGGGGCTGGGGGGTGTACGGCGCATACATACGGGGGCTGGGGGGGACGGCGCGTACATACGGGTGACTGGGGGGGGGACGGCGAGTATGCGGGCACATGTCTCCATGGTTGCTATTGCAGTTCACTCCGTACGGTGTTTTTTCCATATGGTTGTACAATCGGACGGACGGGACGGATCGTACTTGCGCGCTCGGACTTCAGTTTTCCGATTCGTATGTAAAATCGTCCGGGGACGTGTCGGACACTTTTCCCGACCCGAGGACGTGTCGGGGAATTTTCCCAATGCGATTCGTATGTATTTTTTCCCATACGAATCGTACTTGCCAGTTTGTACGGTTCTTGTACGATTCGTACGGAAAAAAATCCGGATACGATTCGTACGGGGAAAATGTTTCCTGGATCGGAATCGGCACCTTAGTAGTTAATATTTTTGCGTTTTTAGTTCCGTAGCGGGTTGTGGGTTTATAGGGGAATAGGGTGGGAAGTAATTTAATTATATAGATTTTATTTATTGTTTATGGTAGTTAACAATTTTTTTAAAATTGAATTTTGCATTTTTAGTTCTGTAGCGGGTTGTGGGTTTATCGGAGAATAGGGTGCGAAGTAATTTAATTATATGAAATATATTCAATAATTTATATTTATTCATAATTGTATAATTGTGATGTTATTGAGTTAAATGTGTACATTAATTTATTAATAATTGTTTGATAGTTAATTTAAATTAATTAATTACGGTAATTGTTTAATTTTAGTTGTGTGTTGTGGTGTTTATAGATGTAAATGGTGGGAAGGGTGGGAAGGAATTTATTTTTTATTGATGAATTATTAATTATTTGTTAATTAATTTGTATAAATGTATTAGTAATTAATAATTGTAATTCATTTTAGTTGTGTGTTGTGGATATTATAGTGTTAAACAATGTGTAATTAATGAATATTTATTCCATTTTTTATTAATATATTTAAATTTCAATATTATTGATGTTAATAATGGAAATTAAATGTAATAAAAATGTAGATTTTTTTTTTATGTATTGGCGTGTTATCCAGCACTTTCCCTACTTTTGCACTCCCTGGAGTGGGAATAGTATTTTTTACCCCTCCGCTTTCCAGCACTTTCCCTACTTTTGCACTCCCTGGAGTGGGAATAGTATTTTTTATCCCTCCGCTATCCAACACTTTCCCTACTGTTGCACTCACTGGAGTGGGAATAGTAATTGTTACCCCTCCGCTATCCAACACTTTCCCTACTGTTGCACTCACTGGATTGGGAATAGTAATTTTTACCCCTTTGCTATCCAATACATTCCCTGCTTTTCACTCACTGGATAGGGAATGGTAATTTTTACCCCTCCGCTCTCCAACACTTTCCCTACTTTTGCACTCCCTGGAGTGGGAATAATAATGTTTACCCCTCCGCTATCCAGCACTTTCCCTACTTTTGCACTCCCTGGAGTGGGAATAGTATTTTTTACCCCTCCGCTATCCAACACTTTCCCTACTGTTGCACTCACTGGAGTGGGAATAGTAATTTTTACCCCTCCGCTATCCAACACTTTCCCTGCTGTTGCACTCACTGGAGTGGGAATAGTAATTTTTACCCCTCCGCTATCCAACACTTTCCCTGCTTTTGCTCTCACTGGATTGGGAATAGTAATTTTTACCCCTCCGCTATCCAACACTTTCCCTGCTATTGTAATTATTGTCTTGTGAAATGTATGTTTTTTTTTTTAATAGTTTAATGTGTTAATTACTTATAGGATGTTTTATTTTATTTTAAATTATTGATATATATATGTATATTTTATTTTTATATAATTTAAAAAGTTTATAAAATAAAGATAATAGTTAATACAATGTATTTAAGTAAATATATGTATATGTACACATTTTTGTGTGTTTATAATTTTTTTAAATTGCGTTTATTTGTTACATTTAGGTAAAAAATGTATTAAATATAATTTATTTTGTTAAATATATTAATATTATTTAATATAGTTTGTTCAAGTTATATATATTTTTTAAGTCGATATTTTTTACATCTATATTTTTTACTTCGATATTTTTGTTTCGATATTATTGTACTTACCTGTTTAAGTATAGGGAGTCGAAATTTTTGTAATCAATATTTTTACAGCGATATTTTTGTTAACTATATTTTTTACATCGATATTTTAACATGGAACCACTAGGTGACTTCCTCACTTGAGTGGCTCTTACTTGTCATCAGAGCACCCAGTTATAACCCCTTGATCCAGCAGTTCATATCCATCTAGACTTTGCTGCAACATCAGAGAGGACATTTGATTAGGGGCATAACTGTGAGATGCTGTTTTCCTCAAAGCTAGGATCATAATCTCAAGGCTAGGATCAAAATTAAGACTTGGCTAGGAGGACAAGGAACAAGGCCCAGCTGAACAATGTCTGCTTAGAGGTTCTCATGAAAATGTGAGCCAATCAGGAACCACTAGCCAGATGCACTGTAGGCATCAGCTTTGAGAGACAGTTGAGGACCTGCAGGAGACATTCTAAGACCGTGTGCAGTCAGCCTGCACACTCACCCACCACCTACCATTCTGTGACTTTGTAAAAAGCTTATATCAGCCCATTTTCAGGTGAGAAGAATGGAACTATTTTTCCATTCCATGTTGTGGTCCTCTCCTATTGACTGAGGCTTATCCCTCAAATGCTGAAACCACTCAACCATATTTCTAGCTCTTGTGGTTCCTGAGATACCATGAAATACTCATTTTTAACCTAACCTAAATACAGTTCCCTATCTAATAATATGAACTGGTGGCCCAAGCTGTGATCAAATGTTCGTGAGATATAGTTGTCTAAAGTTTGATACTCCTGGAAGACCTACTATGGCTACAAGACTAATTTCAGTCCTTTTTTGTGAAGTTGGAGACTAGTTAAGAGTTTAGGAGCTATTAAAAATAATGATGTAAGATATCCCATTGCTGAACATGTACACAACTGCGCATCTCACGGTTATAACAAAAGTTTTAAATTCTTTGGGATAGAGCATTTGAAAGTAGACTCACATGGTGGTAACAGAGAACTCACTTTGAGGAGACATGAGGCAAAGTGGATCATGCGTTTGAGGGCCGTGGAGGACGGCTTGAATTTTGATCAGGAGTTGCAATATTTTTTGGGTGATTGAGTCTATTGAAATGAGAATTTCTCATTAATTGATACAGAATTACTGAATTGATACATTCAATATTGTGTTTCGTTTTTACGATTCACCCTCTGATGTAGTCCAAAATTAAAAATTAGAAATTAAAGATGATTAATAATGGAATAGGTACACCTAAGTAGAGAAAAGATGCAGCACTTCATTAATAACACGTTTGATTGATATTATTGAGGCATGGCTTCTAGACGATTGTAATGGTACTTATAAATTGACATGACGTGTTTGCGATTAAGCTGCTAGAGAAAGCTTGAATCAATGATAAACTATTTTATTTCAAGGGGTATTAAACTCCTCAATGAGGGAATCATATTCATTGCACCTAAATCGGTGAGTTTATGCCATTCCAAGATGGCGCTGGCATTACAGGGTTTGTCCGAGTCCTTTTTCTATCTCGGATAACCTTTATGTGCTTCGGAGACCCGGAAGAGAGCAAACGTTACCTGTACTCGGGAAACGCTCTTGAAATTAAAGGTGAGAGTTAGAATATTTGTACAGTGCCTTAACCTATGTAATATCAAAGGGAGGAGTAGTTAATTTACTCTTTGTCTGTTATTGACGCTTCCTACCAGGATTTGGAACCATTGACTTATACATTGTGGCAGACGGCGTTTTTGGATAACTCTAGTACACGTGGAGTATTAACGGCTAGGTAAGAAGACTCCGATTGATTTATTGTTCTGAAATTTGTCTAGCGGCGAAAGTTTCTTGTAAATGCATTGAAAAGGCAACTAATGTTATGCCTGCAATAATGTTTACGAGTTGTTTTGGGGCTTAGATTAAATATGTGCTGGTATCATACTGATAGGTAAAAAGACCGCGATGGATTCATTGTTTTTAAACTTCTCTAGCGGCAAAAGTTCTTTTTAAATGAATAGGCAACTAATGTTATGCCTGCAAGAATATTTACGAGTTGTTTTGGGACTCAGATTGAGTGTATGCTGGTACCATACTGATATAGTAGACTCAGTACCTAAACCTCAGTAGCTGGTTTAGAAGGATTTTGATATATTAAATAATGTTGTTTTTGTGACGTTGGATTATGGTACAATGACTAAAATATAATATGACGTTATTTTGGTTTAGATTTGGAATCGATTATTATCCTGATTTTCACAAAGAGCTTATGAGATGGAGATATAACTACATAGTGGAGAGCTATCTATGATAAGGTATGGCTCCTTAATGAAAAGCAACAATGTTGTTACTAATGATTAAATATTCGAAGCGAGTAAACCCATTTGCCTCATAATATCTATAGCTGTAAGGATTTTATTTATGTTTTTCTAGAATACATCCAAAAGAACTTTGAGGTGTAGTTTAATATTTTTTGCACAGGTGTAATAGATATAATTTACACTTTGATAGTGGTGTGAGAAACTGACAGTTTTGTCACATTTCACTGGAGAACTGGGTGAAGTGTAAATCCTCATTGATCTTTTACTATGAATGCATTGTGTATTCATAAAGGTTTATGTTATAATGTATTGCACCGGATCAAATAGTTTTGAATAACTCATTGGCTTTTGGCTGTCACAAAATGTGGGCTCCATGGTTTTATATACACTATGATTACAATTACATACTCTGTATTACTTCCAGCCCTGATGAAGCCGTAGGTTAATCCTACCACGGCGAAACGCGTTGGCTTATGGGATTGGAGGAACATTAAAAGAAGAGCAGCCTAACTGATTATTCGTTCTTGTGTGTTTAACAAACTGTTATTTGAATGATCATTGAAATTGTGTGCTCCGAAAAAATTGTATTGTGTTATTCGATCTTCAGATTGAATTTAGGGTAGTAGGGTATTTTCTTCCCTTTATTTTAGATGCCCCTTAGAGTTTGTCCTTTTGAGATAGTGTGGGATTACTATATGAGCGCCATAATCTATTCCTAGTATACCCAAATGATTAATTTTACTAGTTTGGAGTAACCCTGGGCGTAGTTCGCGAAGTAGCACTACGCGGAGCTACGCAAAGTGCACTTCGCACTATGCGAGCTACGCGTAGCACTTCGCGAACTGCGTAGTACCCTGTTCGCACTGTGCAAGATGTCGTTTTCAATGATTGCACAGTGCGGACAAGCAACCGGCACTGTGCAATCATTGAAAACGGCATCTTGCACAGTGTAAGCTGTAGTTTTCTGCTGCTCGAGTAGATTTTTCCTCGAGCAGCAGCTTTCTCAACGCGGACTGGTTTTTTCTCATCGCGAGCGGTCGCGAGCATACGCGACCACTCGCAATGAGAAACATGACCTCCTCGCGTTGAGAATCTCGCCGGGAGGTTTATTTTCCACGCTCGCGATCGCCAACTTGATGTTGCTGATCGCGAACGAGGAAAAAGTCTCGCCGGGATGTCATTTTGCTTGCTCGCGGTCACCAACTTGACGTTGAGGACCGCGAGCAAGCAAAAAATAACCGTTGCACTACGCAACACTACGCTACGCGTGTTTGCACTGTGCTACGTGTAATTTGCGTAGTGCGAAGTAGCGCAAACTTCGCAAACTACGCGAGCGTAGCGTAGTGCTTTGCCCAGGCTTAGTTTGAGTATTAAAAGGTCACTTTTTAAATTGTGTGCAGTGTGTCCTTTGTCACTGACCACCAAAGCCTGCTATCCCCTTAAACTCTCTGCTACACAAACTCTTAGTATTCCTGCCGACAGGAACAGCAGTTCACCTATGGGTGGCAACTGCACCTACCATCACCGGAGCAGGCAAAAATCATGCTGTTATCGGTCAGCTGCTGCTATTGATCAGGCTGATTGGGCAATATGCTGATTTTTCTCATGCAACACCCATGGGTTTTGACACACTCCCAGGTTTCCAAGGATCCGTAAACCTGAGAATGCATCAAAACTGTTCGCCTCCCCAGGGAAGGCGTAACTAGGAGAAATATCTTTATTTCTCCTCGTTTTTCCTCTTTCTATGTGTGCTACATTTTGCAGCACACATAGAAAGAGGAAAAAGCCTCCATTGATTGTTTTTGTGCATGAAGGAGGCCTTCTCTCCTCGAGGCAGGCTTCCAACTCCCAAGCTAATCCTTCCAACTCCCAAGCTAATCCTGGCACTGTTCTCATTCTGTTAACTAGCATGAGAGAAGCACCAGGATTGGAGGGAGCGGCCTCTCTCAGCCCTCTTAAGAGCACTGGAGGCTTGCGCTTTCTAAGACAGCTGGGTTAGAGAGGTTTAAAATATGCATGCCTGGCTGGTCGTCTCAAGACGGCCGGCCAAAGAGACATGCGCATTTTAAATTTAAGCACACAGCTCCCTGCTGCCACTCAGCAGCAATGGCCCGCCCCGTCTTGATGTTCAGTTTGGGCCGAATTGGTTGCTTAAAAATAAAATGGTAATAAATAAACTTTATTACCATTTTATTTTTCAGCTCTGGTTTGGGGGGCGATGCTCCTCCAGCTAGACCAAAAACAATGGAAAATGATTTTCACTCGCACCATCAATTTTTCAAGGCGCACCAGGACAAAACAGAATCCCTCTCGGCTTCATTCAACACCATCTGTCACCGCACCCTAGCCACCAGATCCGCGGCCACCGAAGTCATCTGCGGCGTTCCACAAGGATCCTCGCTCAGCCCCACCCTCTTCAACATCTACATGAGCCCTCTCGCGGCCATCGCACGCCAACACAACCTCAACATCATCTCCTACGCCGACGACACCCAGCTGATCCTCTCCCTCACCAACGACCCCGCCACAGCCAGAGCCAACCTCCAGGAAGGAATGAAAGATGTCGCGGAATGGATGAAGCTCAGCCGTTTGAAACTGAACTCAGACAAGACGGAAGTCCTCATCCTGGGACCATCCCACTCTGCCTGGGACAACTCCTGGTGGCCCCCTGCCCTGGGCACCGCCCCCAAGCCAACGGATCATGCACGCAACCTGGGCTTCATCCTGGACTCCTCGCTCACGATGACCAACCAAGCAAGCCAACGCCGTCTCGTCATCCTGCTTCAACACTCTGCGCATGCTCCGAAAGATCTTCCGGTGGATCCCCATCTAAACCAGGAAGACAGTCAGCCAGGCCCTCGTCACCAGCTGACTGGACTACGGGAACACCCTCTATGCGGGAACCACAGCCAAACTCCAGAAAAGACTCCAGCGCATACAGAACGCCTCTGCACGACTCATCCTAGACATCCCCCGCCACAGCCACATCTCCGCCCATCTGAAAGACCTGCACTGGCTCCCAGTCAGCAAGAGGATCACGTTCAGACTCCTCACCCACGCTCACAAAGCTCTCCACGACATGGGCCCCAAATACCTCAACATCAACAGCCGCCTCACATTCTACACACCCACTCGCCAGCTCCGTTCCGCCAGCCTCGCCCTCGCCACCGTCCCACGTATCCGCAGAGCCACCACCGGAGGAAGATCCTATTCCTACCTGGCGGCCAAGACATGGAACTCCCTCCCCACCCACCTACGGCTGACCCAGGACCACCTCTCCTTCCGGAAACAGCTCAAGACCTGGCTGTTCGAGCAATAGCATCTCCCCCCTCCTCCCAGCGCCTTGAGACCCTTGCGGGTGAGTAGTGCGCTTTACAAATCTGTTGATTGATTGATTGATTGAGACTCCACGATGCCAGCATCCGCGACAAGGCCCTCAACTGGATATGCTCTTTCCTCACCTGCAGAAGTCAGCGAGTCAGACTGCCGCCCTACATCTCGGAACAGACAGAGACCAATTGTGGAGTGCCCCAGGGCTCCTCCCTCAGCCCCACCCTCTTCAACATCTACATGGCCGCCTTCGCAACCATCGTCAGGCACCATGGGCTCAACATTGTCTCATACGCACACGACACCCAGCTTATCCTCTCCCTCACCAATGAACCCAACATCACCAAACACAACTTCCAAGAAGGGATGAAAGTCGACACCACCTGGATGAAGAACAGCTGCCTGAAAGTCAACTCAGAGAAAACAGAGTTTCTCATCCTGGGACTTCACCCCTTCCAGTTGGGACGACTCCTGGTGGCCCCCCGCCCTCAGAAATCCACCCACACTGACAGACCACAAACAGAACCTCGGAATCAAACTAGACTCTGCTCACAGTGAACCGCTACATCAACACCGTATCATTGACCTGCTTCAACACCCTCCGCATGCTTTGAAAGATGTTCAGATGGATCCCATCCGAATCCAGAAAAACTGTCACAGACTCTCTCATCAGTAGCAGACTGGACTACAGCAATGCTCTCTATGCCGGAATCAACAAGAAACTCCTACGCAGACTACAGACCATCCAGAACGCCCCAGCCAGACTGATCCTCAGCATCCCCCGCCACAGCCACATCACCCAACACCTCAGCGATCTCCACTGGCTCCCAGTTGAAAGAAGAATAACCTTCAAACTCCTCACCCACGCATACAAGGCCCTTCACAACACCAGACCAACATACCTGAACAACTGCTTTTCCTTCCACGCACCCAAACGACACCTCCGATCATCCGACCACTGTCCTGTGCATCTACAAAGCCAGAACAGGAGGAAACTCCTTGTCCTACTTTGCTGCCAAGGCCTGGAACGACCACCCCCTCGACCTCCGGCAAGCCCCCACACTGCAGCAGTTCAGGAAGGACTTCAAGACCTGGCTCTTCGGATGACCCCAGAGCCTTGAGACCCTCGCGGGTGACTAGTTGCACTTTATCAACCCTGAATGATTGATTGATTGATTGGGAAACATTGATTAAGAAACACTGTATAAAATAGTGTACAGATGGCACTGAACTCCCGCCAGACTGCATGTTATGAACAACACACTCTGGGCTATGCTGGAGATAATGTGGAGGCGCAGACAGGATTCTACACATCCCATGGTTATGCCCCAAGATCGCAAGTTTTTGGTCACCGACCTCTGCCAGAAGGGAAATTGAGGATATGGCCCTGATGGATAGTGCAGCCTGTGTTTTACTAGAAGCCACAAAAAGAAAATTTCCCATGGGTGATTGGTGCACTTTACAAATAGACATAACATAATATAACATATTAGCAACCAAAGAAACAATCGTGGGGCTATGGGGCAGGGCTGTTTTCCCACAAGGTAACACTGGGTACAGAAGATATGACAACTGATAGTCATTGAGAAAATTGCATATGAATTGAAGGACGAATAGAATAAATTTGTGAAACACAGGAACTCAGTCCCGAGGTATTTGAATAAAGACTGATAAGATGACGGTCCCTGGGGCCCCTGGACACGGGCAGGCATCTTTGTGACTCTAATTAGAACTGTATTTATTGGATGGCCCTGTGTGACTCTTCATAGCAAACTGCATAGTGAGAGTTGACCCAAGTGAAGGAGAAGGAGGGGAGGAGGGTTTAGTTATGGTTCAGTTTTCTGGTGGGAATGCATGTCTTGTGTTAAAAGTAGGATGGGCCACCGACGTTTACCCCTAACACTGAGAACAGGCTGTGTCTGTGCGGTATGATATACCACACAGTATGAACTCATTCCTGGGAGTGCCAGGCTCTAACACTGAGAACAGGCTGTGTCTGAGTGGTGTGATATACCAAACAGTATGATCCCACTCCTGGGAGTGCCAGGCTCTAACACCGAGAACAGGCTGTGTCTGTGCGGTGTGATATACCACACAGTATGAACCCACTCCTGGGAGTGCCAGGCTGTAACACTGAGAACAGGCTGTGTCTGTGCGGTGTGATATACCAAACAGTATGATCCCACTCCTGGGAGTGCCAGGCTCTAACACTGAGAACAGGCTGTGTCTGTGCGGTGTGATATACCACACAGTATGAACCCACTCCTGGGAGTGCCAGGCTCTAACACTGAGAACAGGCTGTGTCTGTGCGGTGTGATATACCACACAGTATGAGCCCACTGCTGGGAGTGCCAGGCTCTAACACTGAGAACAGGCTGTGTCTGTGCGGTGTGATATACCACACAGTATGAACCCACTCCTGGGAGTGCCAGGCTGTAACACTGAGAACAGGCTGTGTCTGTGTGGTGTGATATACCAAACAGTATGATCCCACTCCTGGGAGTGCCAGGCTCTAACACTGAGAACAGGCTGTGTCTGTGCGGTGTGATATACCACACAGTATGAACCCGCTCCTGGGAGTGCCAGGCTCTAACACTGAGAACAGGCTGTGTCTGTGCGGTGTGATATACCACACAGTATGAACCCACTCCTGGGAGTGCCAGGCTCTAACACCGAGAACAGGCTGTGTCTGTGTGGTGTGATGTACCAAACAGTATGAACCCACTGCTGGGAGTGCCAGGCTCTAACACCGAGAACAGGCTGTGTCTGTGCGGTGTGATATACCACACAGTATGAACCCACTGCTGGGAGTGCCAGGCTCTAACACTAAGAACAGGCTGTGTCTGTGCGGTGTGATATACCACACAGTATGAACCCACTCCTGGGAGTGCCAGGCTCTAACACCGAGAACAGGCTGTGTCTGTGTGGTGTGATATACCACACAGTATGAACCCACTCCTGGGAGTGCCAGGCTCTAACACTGAGAACAGGCTCTGTCTGTGTGGTGTGATATACCACACAGTATGAACCCACTTCTGGGAGTGCCAGGCTGTAACACTGAGAACAGGCTGTGTCTGTGCGGTGTGATATACCACACAGTATGAACCCACTTCTGGGAGTGCCAGGCTGTAACACTGAGAACAGTCTGTGTCTGTGCGGTGTGATATACCACACAGTATGAACCCATTCCTGGGAGTGACAGGCTCTAGCACTGAGAACAGGCTGTGTATGTGCGGTGTGATATACCACACAGTATGAACCCACTCCTGGGATTGCCAGGCTCTAACACTGAGAACAGGCTGTGTCTGTGCGGTGTGATATACCACACAGTATGAACCCACTTCTGGGAGTGCCAGGCTGTAACACTGAGAACAGGCTGTGTCTGTGCGGTGTGATATACCACACAGTATGAACCCACTTCTGGGAGTGCCAGGCTGTAACACTGAGAACAGGCTGTGTCTGTGCGGTGTGATATACCACACAGTATGAACCCACTCCTGGGAGTGCCAGGCTCTAACACAGAGAACAGGCTGTGTCTGTGTGGTGTGATATACCACACAGTATGAACCCATTCCTGGGAGTGACAGGCTCTAGCACTGAGAACAGGCTGTGTATGTGCGGTGTGATATACCACACAGTATGAACCCACTCCTGGGAGTGCCAGGCTGTAACACTGAGAACAGGCTGTGTCTGTGCGGTGTGATATACCACACAGTATGAACCCACTCCTGGGAGTGCCAGGCTCTAACACTGAGAACAGGCTGTGTCTGTGTGGTGTGATATACCACACAGTATGAACCCACTCCTGGGAGTGCCAGGCTCTAACACTGAGAACAGGCTGTGTCTGTGTGGTGTGATATACCACACAGTATGAACCCACTGCTGGGAGTGCCAGGCTCTAACACTGAGAACAGGCTGTGTCTGTGCGGTGTGATATACCACACAGTATGAACCCACTCCTGGGAGTGCCAGGCTCTAACACCGAGAACAGGCTGTGTCTGTGTGGTGTGATATACCAAACAGTATGAACCCACTCCTGGGAGTGCCAGGCTCTAACACTGAGAACAGGCTGTGTCTGTGCGGTGTGATATACCACACAGTATGAACCCACTCCTGGGAGTGCCAGGCTCTAACACCGAGAACAGGCTGTGTCTGTGTGGTGTGATATACCACACAGTATGATCCCACTCCTGGGATTGCCAGGCTCTAACACTGAGAACAGGCTGTGTCTGTGTGGTGTGATATACCACACAGTATGAACCCACTCCTGGGATGGCCAGGCTCTAACACTGAGAACAGGCTGTGTCTGTGCGGTGTGATATACCACACAGTATGAACCCCATTCCTGGGAGTGCCAGGCTCTAACACTGAGAACAGGCTGTGTCTGAGTGGTGTGATATACCAAACAGTATGATCCCACTCCTGGGAGTGCCAGGCTGGCTGGGCCGTGGATTCTTTGTATCAGTATGGTGAAGGTTTGTCAAACAGTATACTTAGAGCACAACACAACATGAAGACCCAGCATCATTTAACACTAGCACAACCTCCTGCAGAACACATTATACACCCTCTGTACAAACAAAGAGCACAGTGCACACGTGCCATATTGGGCAACAACCTGCTTCCAACAGCGCTTTATATATATCACCTTCCAAACAATATATGAGACAGAACATCTCACACACATCCAACATCACACATATTTACCACTTAGACCCCGACTGCGGTTGGCCCTGGAAATTCGTTTAGGGAGCAAAGTCCCCTTTGCAGCGAAAATACAAAATGTGCCTCACCCAGGGTTTTCCTTACTTCCTGGCAGGCTAACTGCACGCAGTTGGTTGAGTGCATGGCCAGACTATTTGCAACTGTGCATAATTCCCCAATCAAAAAGCTGCAGAGCGAAATCAGGTGCAAATTTTAAACCCAGTAAATGTAGCCCGCTACAATTGCGGTATTTAATGGGTGCACAGTTTGCATCCACGATTCATACTGGACATTTAATCGAACCACTAGGCTGAAAACAGCAGTCAATCATGCCATCAATGCTAACGACCAGGCAATAGTACACAGCTAAAAACGACTTGTAACAACAACCCAATTCAGTCAAGATAGTCAGCAGATGGATATCAGGACTTACCAGATGCTTTCAGTTAGTTCATTCACATGTAAATTAACCGGGTACTATGGCAGGCAAGTAACTCAGTAAGTATGTTGGTTACACCTCCCCAAACTTATAATATACACAATTATCAACAGCAGAATATCAGATATCCTCAAACTGCCTCAAATTTACCACCAGAATGCAGTCTGAGCTGGAACTCTCAATACTTAGGAAAGTAGGTACCGAACCTGATTGGCACGGCAAAGTACACACCAATGGAAGAATATGTGCCCTATATATACTCACAAAACAACATACCCTCTTAACCAGCCACCACCATACCTTGGGCCAGTAATACTTCATTCCACCCATCTCCCCACACTACTGTATTGTCAGTAACTCTACCTTCCATCCAACTATAAATGATCTTTGCTAGTGAAAATTCCTTTTCACCTATCAACCCATCCAAAGCAACTTCCAGAAAACCCTCGTCCAGGTCACTTCTCCGTTGCTAAAGCAAATAAAAATTCCTTCCACACAGCTATCCCCCGTGCCTCTACTGGAAGCCATCCTACCTACAAATTATTAAAACCATTTCACACACCCATGTTATTTTCATGTTACTTTACTTACTGGTTGCCATAATGGTTTCCCCTGTGCGCTACTGCAGGGCTGAAGGGATATAATTTTGTGTGATGTGGCATCCATGACCACCTGTGCATTTGTATAACTACCAGCCCTATCAGAGCTGGGTATAGCTGCCACCTATATATGCAACTTCCATGCAGGGACAGATTAAACCCTATTGAGACCCCTAGGCAGTCGAAATTTCATGGCCCCCCTCGTAAATGATCTCCTAATACCCAAATGCACCAGATTTGTGTGCAAACTGACAGCTGACAGAAGATGAGCTTTTTAAGAGTCGAACTGTTATGTGGATCTGATGTCTGGTTTATTAACTTAAAGGTGTATTTTGATCCATTGTCGCGGGGCATCTAAAAGGAGTGGGGCCCATAGGCTGGTGCCTACTTCGCCTATTTGGTAATCCGGAACTGCTTCCAAATCACAGTGGTTTGTTTATTTGTACCTGACAAAGGTATTCTTCAGTTAAGTAATGACACAAATCTTGGTGGTTCCAACACGGTGTACTTGACACATGGCTGAATTTGTTTTCTCTCCCCAATAATACAGTATCTGTCCAACTGTTTGCACAGAGCTGTGCAGCGTGATCATTGTTTATATGTAGGCTTTCCTGTTTCCAGTTTCTATTTTTGGTAAATTCCAGTGGGGTTTTTTCGGTGTTTTCAAGTGATTTCTATACCTTAAAAAACTGTGGTTATCAGTGGTTACACATTTTCGCGCCATTAAAAACTATAGAAACAGTGTGTTTCCCGTGTTTATGGAACGTTTTGCTTTTATTATTGCTTGCTTTCTGCACAGATAGCGCATGGTATATAGATAGTGTAAGTATATTGTGTATGTGGTCCAAATAGATTTTTGCAAATTAAACTTATTGTAGTACACCATACAATACTTCTTCAGTGAGTCTTTGGTTATGTGCACTCGCTCTTTCCTTCTCATGTAAACTTCTGTGAAAAGGCCCTCTCAACATTGACACTTGAGATGGGCAGAGCCAAAATAGCCAGTACGCAATTTGTTAAATCTGGCCACTGGTATAGCTTTCCATGCCAATACTGGTTCACTTGAAGATTGCGATACTCAGGGCAGGGTCTTCAGTATTTGCACTGATCTGGACGCTTATACCCTCAGAGTTATTGAAGGGGTCAAAAATGAGGCAGCACTTTTGAACTATGTAGGAAATTCCCCTTTACAGAAGGGATCTAGAACAGAGTACCACAGTGAGGTTTCATTGACTTCAAATGTCATTGGTGGTGAAGGGACATTTCTATGCATCATTGCAAGCCATTTTTCATACATTGTAAAATAAGAGTTCCTGAATTGCTCTTCACCATTGCTTTGGAACATGTTACAGTGCCAAAGTCACTAAAGGTGTCACCCAGCCTACTCTCAAGGAGATGTTTCACATCTACACCAATTATGCTGAACACTTGGCAGACAAGGGTGTTTTCAGACTCTAGTTTTTTTATTATGTCCACTACAGCAGTTATGTTTTCCTGTAAAAATCTAAAAATCTAAGATGCAGTAGAGTGTACTTTGTTTCACACCACTATCAATATGTGATCAAAGATCCTCACATTTCTTGCCATTGGCATCATCACTCAGCAAACATTCTGTAAACGGTTGCCGCATGGATAATATAGCATCCATAGCCCCTTGGACTGAGAATCATCAGCTAAGGGACACAGTTGGGATGACTCTTTCTTTGATGCCGCATAAAGCACCAAATGATAAATATTTGGGTTTTAGTTCCTGTGCATAAGAAAACAGTGAACCAGAATGGACTAAAATGTCAATAGCGATCCTCATTAACTCTGAAGATTGTAAAGATGCTTTCAGCATGCCATCTAACAAGTGGCAAGGATCTCTTACAGGGAAGCACTTCAGCTCAGGTTTCAATTTTGACAGGTCATCACGCAGCTTTTTCATATACAAAGCTGAATCACTGCAAATACAAACAATATCACTCCAATCTTTGTTGAACTTGGAAAGAACCTTTTTTGCAGAGCATTCCAAGTGACACTGCATTCCGTGTTTTCCAAAAGTCTCGTGTCATGTTTTAACCACTATCCCAGATGCTTGGTGACAGCGCTCTTTTCACAAATACTTGTCACTATACCTTGCATTGAATGTTTAAAGCCTGAGGTGTTGGCAATTCACCTATTATCCATATTGACTCACTAGAAACTGGGGTCTGATGCATTAAGGGTTTTTACCCATTCTCTGTGGGTAAATGTGATGCCACATATTAGGAAAGATTTTTATAAAACCAGCCATTTTATCTATCAGTGAAAGAATCAAACGCAGCCAAAATATCAGATATGATTTTGATTATTCCTGATTCTCGACAGTTCATAAAACAATTAAACAAGACCTAAAACATGCTTCTAAACCCTGCATCTTTAGACCTGAGACCACAAAACTGAAAAAAAACAAAAGGAAGCAGAAACAATATTTTAGTGGCACCCCTAAACAACAAAACTCAAGCAGAATAAGGTTAGCCCAGACTTTCTTACAGCTAGCTTGTATAACAGAGTTACATTGTATTGGCCCCTTCAGGAAGAAAAAAACGATTCTTCCACTCTCTTTTTCCTTTCTTTGAATGGCATTTAGTGTGTGGTTGTACGGGTGTTTTTTCAGTGTTTATATGTTTTCACTGGTGAAGGCTATTTTTCTATCAGGGGGGTTTTATCAGTTATTATAGGTTTAGGCCTCACACCGGTCAGCCTATTTATATGTTATATTCTCCATGACTTTTCTCCCTAGCCCTTTCACCCGGACCTTTTCCCTGCCCTGCTTTTTAGGTCTGGCCTATTGGCAAAACGTTGTAAGTGTTCGGTGTTCCCAAAACGACTCCTGTCAAGAAGAACAATTGATGCAGGTTGTTGGCAGGGAAAATGGGGTGACACTGCAGTCACAACAGGAGAGAGGAAGGGCGAGTTCGAGAGGAGGTTGCCAACGCCAGGAAACCAAAGAGGAGTGGACCAGTCTTGTACCCAATGAGGTGTGATTGATGGGTGTGTGACATGACAACACAACAGTGGCACATGGGGGGGAGAGGCAAGAGGGAACCAGGCTGAGAATCCAGACATAGGAAGGTATGACGTAGTAAAGTACTTACAGTACCTGTGGTGGTGTATAACTATGCCCAAAAATGGGACTTTCTAGATAAGGTGAAACTTATTTCATTTGTAAATGTTTGTTCACTCTGATTCTCCTGTTTTTTATTCTTTTGCCAATCTTTCTTTGCTCTTGGCTCATTCCATCATCTTCCTATTTTGCTCAGACCTGCTAGTTAACCCTGCTGTTACCCCCTTAACTATTGTGCCTTACTATCTCTTATCCCTAATTCAATCCCTTGCCACTGTCCTTCTTATTCTTCACATTTACTTAGGCCTCTCCAGCTCTTACCAATATTTTTAGATGTCTTAGACAAAGCTACAGCTGTGTCGCCAGCCTCATATAAACAAAAACAAATACTAAATAAAAAATACACTTATATTTACAAAAAGGAGTTCTGGGTTACTCTATTTAACTGTCATTCACATTTTGCGTCCTTCTACCAAAGCATACAGCATGGCAATTGATCAGCCCACTCCAGCCATTGGCTCTCTTGCATTGTGAGTGACAGCATTTAACCCAATCACATGCGTGCATCCTCCTAATGAGAAGTATACTTCAGTGCTAGGGCTGGAGGGACAATAATTTCCTTTGCCAATATTTATTTTCATTCTTTAGCCTTTTTTCATGTTTTTTAAGCAAAGCCAATAGTGCAATTTCCGTGAGCCAAGAAGACTTTTTTCCTGTGTTCGTCATTAGAACTGAAAAGGGTTTCAATACCCAGTTCACATACGCTTGCTTGGTACCAAGACCCCGTAGTCTTCTTTAAAATTATCTGTGATGGTTATATTTTTTTTTTTATTTCATTGTTTTTGGAAGCACATGATCGCCACAGGTAGGTGGCATGTTTTCCTTTTTAGCATTTATTTTTATTTTTGTTGCATATGTTAGAAACAAAAAATAATAACTGTTGCACCACCAGACCTATTGGCTTTACCCATGCATGGTATTATTTATTACATTATCAGGTGAGTCAGATTAAGATCTCAGCAGACAATTTCCCCAGATGGGTTTACTCTTGTCATTGAATGTCAGATAATGCATACAGTATTCCACAATATGTTTTGTCTAAGAAATGCCCATAAAAGATTCCATATCCCCCCCAAAAAAACAGATCCCAGCAGAAAGATGGGTCAAACACTGTGCTTAGCCGCCATGAATCACCGTAGTGAGCTACAGGATTTTTAGGTCTCGCTGGCGTTGCAGCGCGAAGCGCTGCCGCCAACGAGAACTATTGTTGCCGTGATGCCTCTCAAGGGAGACAGACCGGGGCACACGCAGCGATCGGGGTCTGTGGACGCGCTTCTGAGACGCACTTGCGCAGACGCACACGCACACACACAGACATGCGCGCGCACACACCCCGCCGCTGCCGACCCTCCTCACTGCATCCGCGGCTGCCTAACGCGCTCGCACACACCTCGCCACCACCGCCGCTCCCCCTGTACAATGGGCAGTCATTACCTGCTTCTTGTGTGAATCCCTGTAGCACTTGAGTGATTTTCATGCATGACGTCACAGGCCTGTGTTGAAGTCTTTCAAGCGGGTCCAGTAATTAGAAGTGACTTGAAGTCAAGCCTACCGCGAGAAGAACAGGGTCAGGCTGACACCCGGGAAGCTAGAAATCATTCGGCACCTGCTATTCTCAGAATACATTCCTCTTCTCAGTGCTGTCAAAGCATAGGCTTTCTTAAGCATCTCACACGCCCAGCAAACATGAACACTTCCTGCTACACGTGCGAAAATGTTGTTTTCATTCTTCCCTCTAATTATTTTCAGGTCAGCTTCTCACATGATGCTGCAGTTGTCACGTTTGCTTCTTCCACGTCCCTGTATTTAGTTGTGTTTCGTCACCCAGCATTCGATGGTAGCAGCTGCTGTAAATAGAGCATGCTGAAGTAGCGTCTTGGTGGTTTTTTTTCTATGTACTTACGTCATTGGCAACATCAGACGGAAGCGTGCGTGTGTCATAAGTAAAGTTGCCTCCTTCGCAGAACTGTAATTGCGGTAAGCGACGCACGCGTGAAAGGAGTAGAATGTTTTGGGTGGGTACGTATAAGTAATTCACTGTAGCAATCAGCTGATGGCATCTTCTAATAACACCTTATAGGTGATGAATGTGTTTGATGACCTCAACCTTATATAATGAGATTAAAATATTACGTATACCTCGGACTACGTGGGGCCGAGCACACACACCTGTGCCAAGTTCCTGGTAAATTGAAATTGAAGCATGCTGAGGCAGGGTTGAAACCCTCCGAGTGGGGAATGGATCATAATGTTATAGGTTTGCCTCTATCGAGGCTTCTTCAGTGTCAATATTGATTACTCTTTAAACTGGAGCTACACCGTTTGGTTAGTATCTACGAGTGCTCTGGCTATACTGAGGTTTTGCTTAATGACTGGGCTTGCAGAATTGCCTTTTCGAGCTAAACGTGTTTGATGAATTGGGGTGCAGTTTCAAGGCTGCCATGAGCCCTAATGCAAGAGAAATGTCTCTGATATTAGTTGGGCAGTGTAAGACAGCCAGAATTGGGGTGCAGTGGGCCCATCACACCCCTGCACACAGTTGAATTGCATGTGCTATAACAGCTATGCTAATGATACTGTTAACAGACCCTTCTCTGTTCTTGTTGTAAGCATTGTAATCCACGAATGATTTTCCAAATGTGTCCGAGATTTTGTTGTTCATTTTGTGAAAATGTGCTACCACTAGCGTGACTCGTTATGTTTCTGTGTTGGGTGGATCTGTTTACATCAGTGAGTTAAGGGGGACGGTTCTTGGTGTGTGATGGGTGAGACAAGAGGGCCATACAGAGCCTACTTGCCTTCTAGGCTTGTTTGCATGTTTATGGCCCGTCAGAAGTACATGGGTGTAAGACTGTTCATAGTAACGAGTAAGCCTGGGCAAAGCACTACGCTACGCTCGCGTAGTTTGCGAAGTTCGCGCTACTTCGCGCTACGCAAATTGCACGTAGCACAGTGCGAACACACGTAGCGTAGTGTTGCGGTCATTTTTTGCTTGCTCACGGTCCTCAACGTCAAGTTGGCGACCACGAGCAAACAAAATGACATCCCGGCGAGACTTTTAACTTGTTCGCGATCAGCAACATCAAGTTGGCGATCGCGAGCATGGAAAATAAACCTCCCGGCGAGATTCCCAACGCGAGGAGGTCAGGTTTCTCATTGCGAGGGGTCACGTATGCTCGCGACCGCTCGCGATGAGAAACTATCAGTTCGCGTTGAGAAAGCTGCCGCTCGAGTAAAAATCTACTCGAGCAGCAGAAAACTACAGCTCGCACTGTGCAAGATGCCATTTTCAATGATTGCACAGTGCCGGTTGCTTGTCCGCACTGTGCAATCATTGAAACCGACATCTGGCACAGTGCGAACAAGGTACTACGCAGTTCGCGAAGTGCTACGCGTAGCTCGCGTAGTGCGAACTGCACTTTGCGTAGCTTCGCGAAGTGCTACTTCGCGAACTACGCCCAGGATTAGTAACGAGTGCCATTTTTTGCCATAGTAGACAATCAACATATATTTGTGCTGCCTTGGATGTATATTAAGCAAAAGACACACAATTGATGGCTAGATTCAAACTGGAACGGCATGGTGAGCAAAAAAAACGATGGATTTAGGCCCAGATCTCTGTACTGGGGTGAATGTATGACATTGTTCTGCATTCTGTTCATCAATTGTTCTTTTTGTATTTGTCACCCCGAGTGGGACGGGTATGCCCAGACGTGGGTCCCGTGCTCTCCATGCCACTGGAGTCAAGCTATCTTGGCTGATGAGAGCTGAAAGCCCAAAACAGGTCCAAGGATGCTTGTTTACCAGTCCAGGGAGGACCTGGCCTGGCAGTTCGGGTTAGACTGTTCCCATTGGGCGCAGGGTCAAGACTGATTTGCATATGGTTGGGGCCAAACTGTAATGGCATTGTGAGCAAAAAAACAATGGATTTAGGCCCAGATCTCTCTACTCGGGTGAATGTATGACATTGTTCTGCATTCTGTCCATCAATTGTTGTTTTTGCATTTGTCACTCTGAGTGGGACGGGTATGCCCAGACGTGGGTCCCGTGCTCTCCATGCCACTGGAATCAAGCTATCCTGGCTGAAGAGGGGTGAAACCCCGAGACCTGGCTTGGCAGTGCGGGCTGGACTGTTCCCATGAGGCACAGGGTCAAGACTGATTTGCATATGGCTAGGTTCAAGCTGGAACGGCATGGTGAGCAAAACAAGCATTTGCAATGCAATAGGTCTCGCAGTTACACGAGTGAAAGCTATTGGCATTGTGAATGACAATGCCAATAGGCATTGTTATTTGCAATGTCAATAGCTCAAACTCGCATAAATGCGAGACCTAATGCATTGCAAATGCTTGTTTTATAAGTCGCGCAGAAGGCTGCCCTTCTTTCATATTTTTTAACTTTAGCCTTTATATCTTTTCAACCAGTAAATTTCTCAGGCTCTCAGTGAGTCAGTGATGGGAGCAAAACACTCACCTGGTCTTCCCTCTGTCCATTTCAACAACAATATAACTTGCCTCACAGCCACTGTTCACTGTCTAACTTCCTATGAGAAACCTTTAAAACTTTATGGCATGGGGAGGCACATTTAAAAGAACAAAACCTAAAAGGGTGGCTGTCGATCACTAGCCTTTTAATAAAGCTATCACTGGAATCAGCTGTGAGAAGAAAGCTGGGAAAACATTCCTTTGATAATGATAACTCCATGTAACATTGCCCATACTAGTACATTTGCATCCCACGCAAGGCCAGCAGAGGTATGTGTGAATAAACACAGGGACACACTCAACATATGCAAAACACCTTTTCAGTCCACATGCCTGCATTTACATAAAGAGGACATGTTGTTGACAAAAGAAATGAAAAATACAAATGGAATCAAAAATCTACATTTGATCTTAGTAAAAAAATAGCTGGGAAATTAATTGAGTATAAATTCCGAAGAGCAATAATAGCACTCACAATGAGCCTAGTATTGGGAAAAAACATCCTTGACCCCTTCTTTTGATTGACTACAACCAACCTCAAAAGCAAAACAGAAGCCTTATGCCTTTAGTGGCCAGGCAGAGTTTTGCTATGCCTAAAGTATGGTAAAATTGAGTAAAGGGGATGAACTTACCTCCAATGTCTAGGTCAACTTTATAATTCATGAAGTGGGTATGGATCGTTCCCAAGGTGTGTTCGCCAACTCTAGACCCGAAATCGAGACCGTCGGCATAGAGGAATGAAGAACTTATGTAGCCCGTGGCAGACACTTTGGCTTCAATCACTCCATTCTGGTAGAACATAAAGTCCCACACATAGTCATAGTTGATGAGTGTGGAAACGGCCCTGATTACCAGGACGGTACTAGGTAGACCACCGTAATACATAGAATGCAAGTTGGAATAGTGCCGCCTCAGAGGTATACCTGCATTCTGCTCAAAAATGCATATTGAGTTTTTGACAGTTTCTGGAGACTGGGATTCAATCATATGGTGGGTATCCACGTAGGTAGCTAGATAAGGGCAGTCCACTCCCCTGACCAGCTCATGCGCAAATCTTCCGATGCCAAAACTGCTGTCTATGTACCTGGTTACGAGTAAACCTGGAGCATTCGAACCATAGATTGCAATGGCCTCCTGCACACTCAGCTCGTAGACAACCCTCTCCCCCTGAAATCTTACATCAAAGAGTCGCAACCCAGAGTTGACGTGCTTTCCAAAGGCGAAGCTCCAGGACTGAAAGAAGACTTGGTTGTCTTTGACACTGTAACGTGGGCCGGTGGGCTCATATTGGAAAGGAGTATTTGCGGCGGTGCCCCCTAAAGGATTCATGGAAGCAATGTCCATTTCAGGTGGCACTTTACCCATTTTTTCAACCATCACTTTGCCTGTTTTATACTCCTCCTCCAGGTGAACCATATCGTTGAAATACTTGCCCTTGTAAAACACTTTGACCACTCTCCACTGGGAGACATCTAGACTTTGATGATCAACCAGGATTTCCAAGCCCACCGGGTGCAGGAAGAAGCCACTACCACTAACGTTATGGAAGAGGACAAACCACGTTTTGCGGTCCCCAGATCGGAACCCACGGGGGACCGTGGTGAGAGCAGCAAAGTTTGTCCCATCATAGTCATACGCATCTTTCAGGAAGGTAGGCGCCTTGGCAAACTCTTTCTGGTAGATCAAAGAGTACATTTCCATGTACTCTTTCCCAATCACAGGTCTGCGGTGGTAGGGGAGCTGGTCTTTGTACTTCTGCAGAGTGATGTCTGAGTGGTAAGTTGGGCGAGGCAGAGGGCCTACCACGTACTCCGTGATATTAGGTACTTGCTGTTTGCCGAAGAAGACCACCGCCAGCGCCTCTCTTTTGGGCTGTGGTCCTCTGTTGTCTAAGAAATTCAGGGCATCTTGCTTTTTGGGGAGCACGACATCGACGTAGTAAATGCAGTTGTCGGAGGGGTTCGCTTCCGCGGCGTCTACAAAGTCATCGCCAAGGTTCTGCTGAAGGTAACGCACCACCTGCGATAACTCTGTAGGGGTGAGGTCAGAAAAGATCACACCCTGACCATCCTGCATTTCCTGTTGGCCAGTCTGCTTTTCCTGCTGGCCACTGTGTTTTTGGCCCCCGCACTCTTGCGCCTTGGCCCCTCCACTAGACAAGAGCACGCAGACCAGGGCTAAAATGGTGACCAGTGCCAGGGCGAGCAGCACGAGCACGGCCTTAATATTCATGCCGGGGCAGTAGGCCCTGGGAGGAGAAGTGAGAACGGATGCTCCGGCGTCCTGCCCCGCGCGGCTGGAGTGGGTTTCCACTTCACGTGCCGCACATATTAAATATGCAGGGGGGCGGCTGAGTTTCATCAGAGGATAAGAGACAGGCGAGGGGGGAATGAATGTGGCAAGCCAAAATGGGCGGGCTACTCTTTGTGGCATCCAAAAAAGGATTGCTTTCTTGGGATTCTGCACCGAGACCGCCGAGTGTCTTCAAGGACGCCTCGAGCTGAGGGGGTTCATGTGAGGGCGCGCGGTGTTGTTTCCGCACTGAAAGCAGCCTGAGCGCTGACGGTGACGCAGTACGAAAGTAACCATATTGTACCCATCGAACCCTCTGCCGGGAACTGCAGGCCTTCATTCTTATGTTTTATTACAAGTTGTCCACACCCTTTATGAACGCAAAGCAACATAATTTCATTAAAAAAAAATGCAGAAGTAGGCATGACAGTGTAGAGCGAGACTCTGGGCGTGAAAGCGTCCGTGAAAGTTTAAAGGTCAGTGCAGCACGTTGTAAATCAGCGCGTAATATGATTATTGCACCACACAATTGAAAAGCTTAACACCATCATATTTATTTTTTTGTTGCATATTTATGTAGCGCGAACTCGACCCGAAGGTATTGGAGCTCTTTACACGAGCACCGTATTTACATTACACATTCAGATACAGGGAGATTAAGTGATTTGCCCAGAATCACAGGATGTGGACGCGACCCCGAGGCTCGAACCCTGGTTTGCAGCACCAAAGTCGGCAGTCTGGCCGACGGACCACATCCCCTCCCCACTTAATGGATTTTCAATTTTCTTAGTGTAATGCGACCAATATTCCCGGATCCAGACATTCATAACTCAACCAGCCCTGTTTTTAAAACGGGGTGAACAGTACTACAAGTCCCAGAATGCAAAGACCACTTCTGGACTGAATGAGCCATTCACGAATGGGCCTGGAAAACCTGAAAGCTCTGTGGTCCATTATGAAGGGGCCTTTGAGGCGCATAATGGCAATGGTATGCCTTCGGCATTTCTGGCCTGTTTCAGTGCTTAATTTGAGCCTGTGGTTTCCGGTGCTCGGCACCAGTACTTGATTGTCAGCACCGGTACTTTTGACAGTCTACCACATTGCGGCGCTGTATATCTCATTTAGAGATCAGGGCAAGAACAGTTCTTTATTCGTTCAATATAAGGTAAAAATTACTAATACCTGCCACCCACACCATCCTACTAGCATTGGGGGCATGGCAGAGTCCGAATTGTCTCACTTGTAGCAGTGTGATGGTTAGCAGGCTGGCATGACATTTGACAGCGCTGGCAAGGGCAATGGCTGTCCCAAGCTGCAGTTGCCTCCTGTCGAGGACCCAAACGCCTATGTCCCTGGCATCCTGCCTTTTCTTCTTCTCTCCTTCCCTCCCTCCCAGCGGCCTGGGTTCATTTTCAAAGCAGAGATGTAGGGATGGAATTCTGCTGCATGGCCTGCTGGTGCTGCGCGTTCCTGCTGCGTCTTGCTAGCCCTGTGCTTTCCTCCAGTGAACTAAGCTATCATGAACATCCACTGGTTGTCCTCCATCTTGTTCTTTGCTGTTCATCGTCAAGTGATGCTGGGGTGACCAGGGTCTCCCATTGTGTACTCTGCCATCTGATTGAGAGTGACTCCTGCCTCCTCAGCCCAGACAGTGTTGTGACTGGGGGTGGTGGCTGCAGGTTAATGAATACATCGCTAAAGGGTACCCATAGAAACGCACCTCAGTGGCATAGTCCAGCCTCAGCTGACCTGGGGGGAAGAGGAACTGAGAAGTATCTCTAAAGGAGCCCCAACAAGGTGAGACGTGACCCGGCTACTAGCGCAGTCCATCCATGAACCTCTTTTTACCTGTCACGTCAAGTTCTCCAACAAGCCATTCCATATCCTGTCTCAATCAACCGGGGTCACCCTGAACCTCTTGTTACCTCACAATTACAAACTTGATCTGCTCTCCCAGCCATGACACACCAGTACCACGCTTGGCCCGTAGTCCACATAACCAATCACTCCATTAGCCCTCATCAGCAAGTCACGTGATTTCAATCAATCAACTCGGATTTGTAGAGCACAGCTAATCACCCGTGAGGGTATCCAGGCGGAAGGTTCTTGCTGGGGTCAACCAAAAAGCCAGGTCTTGAGTCCCTTCCTCAATTCTGGGAGAGAGGATGATGTTCAGAGGTGAAGGGGGAAGGCCAAATTTACCCCTCAAGACATCATTTCTATTGGTCTCCTAAACCAATTAGCCCCTTCAGCCGCTCACTTGTTACCCGATCAGTCATTCTAGATAGTCATCTGTCATCCCAGTAACACCTAAACTCTGTTTCACTCCACGTCTCCCTCCCCACCCCAACCAGTCACACGTTGCTCCTACAACTACTAAAAAAAACACCAATTGGTCACATGATCCGCCAGTCATTTCAGGGACCTATAATTCTATATTCCCGCCCCCTCCACCACCTATTACTATACCTCGTTTCCCATCCCTTTGCTATCACTGCCATAGATATTGCCTTGTGCTCCCAACAACAAGCTGGACCTAGAGAAAGTGCCTTCTAGTGCAGCGTTGAACACAAGGCAACACTTATGGGTCATTGTTGCATCCACTTTAACCAAAGGACTGCCCCTCTCCATAGCTGCACTGAAACACACACAGCAGTTAGGGAACTTGCCTCCTCGGGGCAATGTTTTTGTTGTTGTAATTATAGCATGTATGTCAGGCCTTCCTGCTTGTTCTAGACCTTTCTGAGCTCCAGGCCGATAGACAACAGTAGTGTTCACAACATGGGTGAACGAAAGAAGCCTAGACATGTATCCAAACACTCGCACATCTCATCCTTCTCTGTGCATGGTCAGGTGCTGAGACCTTTTTGTCCAGCTGTCTCACTAAATAGCCCATAGACTCTTTCTCCCTAGGAGACCTTGGAGATAGGGGTGCCTCCAAACGAGGTGCTGTCTCGAGCTTGCTGTTTACTCCCACATACGCATACCTCCAAAGAACCAGAGGTGCCGTATAAAGTTAGTGCATTCACCCCCCTCCATAGGTAGGCTTGCATCACAAGAACATTATAACTGCCCTAAGTTGCCCTTGCTCCAGCCTGCAGTGCGAGTACTACGTGAACATTCTGTGGCATGTCGGTCATTAAACAAAGGTGATCACCAAATATTCAGGGCACTTTGCACGCGTTTGTACTGAAAGGTATTCTTGACCAGGAAGTGCTGGAATGTTCCTGAAGCCTGCCCCTTTAAACTATTGCATCAGCCAGTTGATGGACCCATCATTGTCGACAGCGCAAAATCCATTGGTGTCATACTCGACAAAAAACTCAATCTACTCTCCCACATCGATTCCATTGCAAAGTCTGCTCGATACCAACTGTGCCTTCATTGGGGGATACGTCGCTTCTTCCCGGAGCAAGACCTTAAAACCCTGGTCCAATCACTGGTTCTCTCCAGAGTGGACTACTGCAATTCTCTTCTTATTGGCCTCCCCAAATCCCACCTGTCCCCCCTTAAATCTGTTCTCCATTCAGCAGCTCGTTTCATATATGGGGCCAAAAGAAGCGACCACATCACACCCATTTTATCCACCCTCCGTTGGCTTCCCATAGAGGCAAGAGCTATCTACAAGACTGCCTGTATCACCCACAAAGCCTTGCACTCCTCCTCTCCTCGCTACCTGACGAATAAACTGAAACTCTCTGGAGGCTCCAGACCATCACGTAATGCGGAAAATTTATTGCTTGAACCTCCCACTTCCAAGAAGGAAAGATCGATGGCCCAATCCTTTTCAGGCAACGCAGTGAGAATCTGGAACTCACTTGCGCCTCAGCTCCAGACCACCACCTCTTCCCAGGTCTTCAAAACTGACCTCAAAGTTCTCCTTCTGCAAAGAAACTTCCAAATTTAATTCACGCCCTCTCTATTATCTGAAGGAAGTCCTTCCATTATAGGAAATTCTGTTCTCCATGACTATAGAAGTGCCTTCCCAGTGTGTTCTTATGTTTTGAGTGTCTGCCATTTATTACAGTATTATACTTCTACATGTGTTTTGTACTCTTTTGTAACATGCACACATCACTTTTCCTCTTGTAACGTATCGTTTGTTACCTCTTGTATTTTGTTTGCTTTTGATACATGCACAATTGCCAACATTGCCTCATGTAACGTAACATTTGTTCTTGTGTTTTGAGTGTCTGCCATTTATTGCCGTATTATACCTCTACTTGTACTTTGTAGGCTTTTGTAACATGCACACGTCACCTTTTCCTCTTGTAACGTATCATTTGCTACCTCTTGTATTCTGTTTGCTCTTGATCCATGCACAATTGTCCCTATTGCCTCAATGTAACGTTTGCTTTTGTAACATGCTGACTTGTCATTTTCTCCTCCTGTATCATTACTGTTCCTATTGTGAAGCGCTCTGACACCTTCGGGTAAAGTCTGCGCTATATAAAAACGCATAAAATAAATAAATAAATAAAATGGAGCTGAGGACTGTCTGCATCACCCATGCACCAAAGGCAGACCAGAGGCACAACCTTCCTATCGAAACCTGCTAAAGTTACATTGTTCAAGTCATTCATGGCCACCACTTAGAAGGTGAGAAGGGTGTAGGCAGTGATCCTGGCTATGGTAACCCACTCGCTCCATCTGGTTATAGCTTTAATCGATAACACCGCAGAAAATGACAGTCTACCCAGGCGGACAACCTCCACTGCTGCCCTACCCTCCTCCCTTTCAGGGAATTGCAAGCCCAGTGCGGGCTCCTATTCAAAGAGCTGTTTGCAAGCATCTTAGCACCACATACATGTGTTCTAGGCATACCAATACAAATATGGCATGTCACTCAAACATGACTGTATCCACAAACATCTGCCCACTGGAAAACATCACTGAAGTGACACAGAATGATCCTGGGTGCCCATTGTTTCATCAGATTCATAGGACATGACTACATGGAAGGGTAGATGAGTTGAGAACATCGGTGACATTGAGTCAAAAACAAGCACCACCACTGTCTCCATAGCGGAGGCTGATGATAAGGGCCTCTTGGGTATAGGCTAGAGGAAGGATGGTACAAGGGGGTGCAAAAGTCAGAACTCAGGAAAAGTGCTCTGATATGATCCATGGTACATGGTGGGAGGACCAACCCTCGCCTCACTCTAACCAGATAATGTCGGAAATGAATCGGGCCACCCACGACACAGCCCAGACTTGCCCTCGATGACAAAGCAATCCAACCAGATATTCACACCCTACACAGATGAGGCTGGACAGCGGGAACCACACAAAGAGCACAGGAAGGGCAGGCAAGGAAGACAAAGAGGGGGCAGAGGAGAAACATGTATGTGTGTAATTGCAATAATATTACCCATTTATGTTGGTGTTGGTCAAACTGATTGTTTCAGGGCTTGGTTGTTTTTATAACTACTCAACCAAACCAATTTTGATAGTTTTAGAAGAATAAAAGACTGATGAAAATCCTGCAGGCTCTAGTTTATGCCTTGATTGTGATACACAAATGTCTGCAGTAGGTGCATCACTCACTGAGCTATTTTACTATTATTGTAACTTGTGTCCCACATGTTAATCAAAGATCCCTGTAACAAAAACAGTGAGCAACTGAGCTACTGTAGTTACAATACAAATCTAACAACCAACATTACATGTGCTCTGGTGCAGACACATCAACCCTCTAAGGATTCATGAGGATTGAAACTATTACCATAGATTGACCTGCACAGTATTCTCACCCCAAGTCAGGAATAACAATTGAAATATAAAGAGGCTTTCCTGTTTTCAGTTTCTATTTTAGGTAAATTCTGGTGGGGTAATTCAGTGTTTTCAAGTGATTTCCGTGCCTTAAAAAACAGTGGTTGTCAGTGGTTACACATTTTTGCGCCATTAAAAACAACAGAAACAGTGCTTTTCCGGTGTTTATGTAACGTTTTGCTTTTATTATTGCTTGCATTCTATACTGATAATGTATGGTATATATATGGTGTACGTACAGTCTATATGAGGTCCAAATACATTTTTGCAAAGCACAAGTTTCTTTCCTTCGGTAACGATATATCTGTAAGAAACAATAGTAGTGATAGATTCCTTACCTTACAATTACCCCAGGCGTCAGACTGGATCCGGAATGTTTTTGTCAGCAGTACCCCTGCGCGTCAGTAGGCATCGTCGTGCGGCTCCGCGTGCGTCGTTAGCGCTGGAATGACGTCCCTGGAGCTATTTAGACGCGCCCACGCACGCTGACATCAGTTCTGTACACGACTTTCCGCGCCAGGAACGCAGGGCCACGCAAGAAACTGACCACTGGTGCCATGAAACTAGGGCCCTGAAAGGGATGACCTTAACCCTAGAAATCAGTTCGTAAAATAGGGAAGTTGGGTGGGGCGGTAAGGAATCTATCACTACTAATGTTTCTTACAGATATATCATTACCGAAGGTAAGTAACTTGTGCATCTGAAAGAAACACGTAGTGATAGATTCCTTACCTTAGAATAGATACCCCAGCAATAGCAACCCTGGTGGTGGGTCTGCGAACCAAGATCACACCAGAAAGTCCTGGAGAACAGAACGGACAAAGAAGCCGTCTCTCCGGACTTGGCTGTCCAGGCAGTAGTGCTTGGTAAACGTGTGCAGCGAGGCCCACGTAGCTGCCTGACAGATGTGATGCAAGGGAACACCCCGTCCCAAAGCAGTAGTGGCTGCCTCCGCCCTGGTAGAATGGGCGTGCAGCCCCACCAGAAGCCCTTTTTTAGCCAAAGAAAAGCAAGCCTTTATGCACAGAACGACCCACCAAGAGATGGACCGCTTGTGCACAGCCTGACCTTTCTTGGCGCCCACGTAGCCAACAAAGAGCTGGTCATCCACCCAGAACAGTTGTGTGCGGTTTAAATAGAATGAGAGCGCATGCTTTAGGTACAGACGGTGGAGCCTCTCTTCCTCTTTCGAGGGATGCGGAGGCGGAAAGAAGGTAGGCAAAGTGATGGTCTGCCCGATGTGAAAGGCAACAAAATATGAACAATGGTTCCAAAAGGGAAGCAATTATTTACACTTGAAAGAAATCAAACTTCACAAAACACAGCATTAGTAGATCAAAAAGATTAATCAATATTAGACAATGAATTAATATTTGCAAAAAACACAAGTTTATTTTTTGAGATTCATTTGAATATCAACTCATTTATCAATTCATTGGAATATGGACGAAAAATGAAGAAGGCTGTATATACAATAATGTTTGCAAAGAAGCGACGCAGTGACAAAGTGAATAAGGTGACTAAGTGTAGTAGTGAAGATGCAAGTATTTACAATATATATACGTGATTATCAATAAAATACACAAACAATTTTTGCAGAGATTCACAAAAAACGTCCTCAGCTTAATTATGGATAAAGAATAAACCTTGTAAGGCACATGTCCTAATTATTTTATGGTATATACAAGGAATTCCAATTGATACAGGACTGTAGAACCGTCAACGTTTCGACCCTATAGCAACCAGTCGTTGTACATAGTCATATCGGGTCTTCTTCAGGACACAGGAAGTGTATAACAGCCTACACAAGATAAATATATATAGATCAGTATCTAAGCTGTGTTAAAGATTTTGTGACAAGGAAAACAAAAAGTTTCCCCATCAACTCACCTAAAATTCAAGTGACGAGACAGATGTTTCCCAAATTGCAGTTATTGCCACTCGATTTCAATCTGAAGGGACTACCTGGTGACATGTGTACACATTAATACGCATATAATAAATGCGAAAGGTATTTAATTTACGGCATTGAAAACAGAGAAAATTAATTACCAGAATCGTAGAGGGTCTTGATTCGTCTTGGTCTAATTTTTAAGTTTTTTCGGTCTCTTTATACTCTGATTACCAGGACCTGTTGTGGATATAAACCCAAATGGGGATAATCCGAATTGTATTCATATAACTAAGATCGGGTACCGTTATAAATTAATGAACCCCGTAATTGCTCACCTGACTTCAGGGTAGAAATTTGGCTTATAGTGCTGTGGACATCAGGACACAAGTTCAACTGTAAAAAGCATGAAGCAACCCAAATTTAGTGCCACAGGAGTTGCTTGGTCTATTCAGACGTTAAATCTAGGTCAAGTGTTCCAAAAATGTAAGCATGCCGTAATTACTAGCAAAAACGATTTTAGATACAGTATTATCAATGTTTCTCACAGTGGATAATCGCTCCCCAAGTGGCCAAGACTATTCAAGAGTCAATGTGTACGATAAATACGCATAATCCCCAGATCGTAACGTGCAACTAAACATTCAGGCACCGGGTAGGCACCGGGTAGGCTAACGTCCAAAGACTATAACCAAACTACATGATCCGACGTCATTCTTTAAGGAGATTATTCAACTAGCGAAAAAAGTGTCCAGCAAAGCAAATTTGGACGCTTCCTACCTGATGTCTTCCGAATTCATCTTTAAGTCAAAGGGAGTCCGTCTGTTGCATGCAGCCGGCAGCGAGCCGAGCGTGCAGCAGCTATATTGGAGCTGTCAACGGACATAGAAACAGGACTGATGTGGGCCAATTCGATTGGTCTTTCAAGGACACCCCAATGCTCGTGCGTTTAAGGCAATTGTTTAAGCACTTAATATCTTACAAACAAACTAACATGCTTATGAAGTATTAAAAATTCGTGGCATCCTATAACTTTTTAGAATATAATTTCGAAGGCTTTCCTTATTCGTGAAAGCTTCAATATATATTAATGGCAACAGCCAGTATGCCTGATTATTTTAAACCGTCTGAGCGCTTGATATCTTAGTCTGGCAAAAAACATATAGATTATTTGTAAGATGTGTCGGCAAAGGATATAACTTCCCAACCTCGCACGACTTTAAGGAGTATGACTTCCTCCCCAATTATGACATTTTCGGTACACGTTAGATAGTTAACCCACAGTTACATCATGTAACAAAGTCATGCCTCCAGGGAAATAGGTGGTTCTATTAACTAGTGTGACAGAGGTGGACAAAGTTGTCAGCTCCGGCAATTCACATAGAACAGTTCAAGCATTGTTCTGCACAGTGCATACACACAAAGGATAATGTTATGAAAAGGACTGTTTGTTTCGTATTGGAATTTAGATTCATCTAAATAGTTTCATTTGATGTGTTTTTTGGAAAAAAACATATGTACAACGCGCATTTGAACAGACACAATGAACATGGCACGGGGCTATAATTAAGTAAGTATATCCGCTCAGGCGGTGCACATAGGCCAGTTGGTACATTGCTTTACACAGTGTGTATACACAAACCGTAGGTTTACATTCTATATATACCATGTGTTCGTCGCACATTAGAAAGGCACAGTGAACATGAGAGATATCAGGAGATAGACTTATCTCAGACAAACGAGGCATAGGATAAGTCTGTACTTATCTAAAGCATAACATTCCCATTTGTTTATTGGTCTCCTCATTTTCATTGAGTCCTGTCTTTACAGAGTCGAAAGAGTGGATCCATCTACACTCCTTATAGTTGAGAATGGAATGAATGTTACCACCTCTCGGATGCAGCCGCACCCTCTCGATTACTGTCCATCTCATGCTTTCCGGTAAATGGTTGAGACTTACAAAGTGATCCACCAGAGGAGCCCCTTGTGTTCTACACTTGATCCTGCTCATGTGTTGTAAAATTCTACACTTAATTTTTTGTGTAGTTTGCCCTACATACACTTTATTGCATGGGCAATAGATTGCATAAATAACGTTGTTGCTATTGCAGTTGGTAAATGTAGGTCGTGTGTAGCTTTTTGCATCGTAAACAAATGTGGGGCCCTCTATCGTGGACATGCAAGCTTTACAGCTGCCACATTTTTTATGGCCCAAGATCGGTGGTAATGATAATTGTGAGCGTAAGTCTAGTTTGGGGGGACTCTGAAGGTAGGCATTAACCACAGCATCTTTTATACTCTTGCCACGTTTGAAAGCAAAAAGTGGTAATTCAGCAGTTCCAATTTCTGTAGCCACCAAGTTCCAATATTTGGCTATTGTTTTCTTGATGGCTTGGCTGTCTGGGTTAAAGGTTGTAACGCAAACCAATCTATCATTCACCTTTTCACTTTTTTTGGTCTCTAATAGAGTCTCTCGTGCGCAATACCAAGCTCTCTTTTTGGCCCGTTTCAGGAGTGTACTAGGATAGCCTCTGTCCCTTAGCCTTTGTGTTAAAACTGATGCTTCCTCAAAGTAATCTATTCTCTGGGTACAGTTACGGCGCAGTCTTAGGAACTGCCCATAGGGCAGGTTATCTCGAAGACTGCGGGGATGATTAGAATTATAACTGAGGAGAGCATTTCTCTCAATAGGTTTTCTATAGAGTCCAGTATAGAGTACCCCTTCCGTCGTTTTCACATTGAGGTCTAGGAAACTAATAGTTTCGCTGTTCTCACTCATTGTGAATTTTATGTCGTTTGATCTTTCATTTAGCCATTCAAAAAATGCCCTCAAAGTTGTAGTTGAGCCGGTCCAGATCATAAAGACATCGTCGATATATCTTTTCCACATATCGATGCTGTCTCTGTATGGGTTACTCTCATCGTACAGAAAGGTCCACTCAAAATTGTCCATGTAGAGATTCGCCAGGGACGGCGCATAGGTCGCACCCATAGCAACGCCCTTGCATTGGAAAAAATATTGGTTCTGAAAAACAAAATAATTTTTGGTCATTGCGATGTCTAACATTGCTGTTAGAAAATCCGTAGGGATTCTGTGAGGAGCAGGTCTTGCATTGAGCACCTCTTGCACTACCGCAAGTGCCTCGTGCTGAGGAATGCTCGTGTATAAGGATGACACGTCTAGGGTTACTAAGAGTTGTTTCTCCTTGTCAAAAGGATGATCCTCTATGAACTGGATCATCTGTGTAGAATCCCGAACATAAGATTTAGTAACAGTCACAAATGGCTGTAAAAAGTAATCAATATATTGATTAAGGGGTTCTAACACAGAGCCACACCCCGATATAATTGGTCGTCCGGGTGGCTTGTCTAGGTTCTTATGGACCTTTGGCAATGTGTAGATTGTGGGGATTCTAGGGTTAGTTTTAGAGAGAAATTTGGACTCTGGGATGCTCAGGAAGCCTAATTCAAGGGCATGTGCCAGTAGGGAGTCTATCAAAATTTTTATTTCAGATGTAGGATCCTTTGTGATTGGTTGATAACTATCACGATCATTGAGTTGTCTTTGGATCTCATCAATGTAGTCATTCCGATTTTGTATTACGATTGAACCCCCTTTATCGGCAGCCTTGATAATTATTTGCTCATTGTTCTTAAGGGACTGTAGGGCCAGTTTTTCTCTTACTGGGATATTATAGGGGACAAATCTAGGTTTGTCCAATATAGACAAAACCTCTTGTGTAACAATTTGCTCAAAGGCCACTATTTTGTGGCTCATAGTCTGTATGGAAGGTGTAAAAACAGAGTCAGGTTTGAAAGGTGTTGCCGCAATAGAGCGAATACAAGGTTCTCTTTGTGCAAAGAAATACTTCAGTCTAACCTTTCTGAAAAACTGCATAAGTTCAAGTTTCACCAAGAACGGATCCGTTCTTTGGGTAGGCACAAAAGATAGTCCCTTGGAAAGAATATTGTTTTCTTCTTTTGACAAGGTATAGCTGGAAAGATTAATAATGGGATCATTATCATTTAGGACCACAGATTCCTTTTGAATATTGTTGGCAATCAAAGCGTCTTCAGTGTCATCCGATGTGAAAGGCAGTCACAAACTTCGGCAGAAAAGATGGACGAGTCCTTAGAACCACTTTGTCCGGATGGACAGAGAGAAAAGGAGGTTTAGAAGAAAGAGCCTGGAGCTCACTTACTCTTCTGGCTGAGGTGATGGTCACCAGGAAAGCTGTCTTTAAAGTGAAAAGACGAAGAGGACAGTTGTGAAGCGGCTCAAAGGGAGCACACATCAGATATGTCAGAACCAGGTTCAAGTCCCACTGAGGCATTATGAAAGGAACATGAGGGAAAAGATGAGTAATGCCTTTTAAGAATCTATTTACAACAAGGGACTTGAAAAGGGAAGGCTGATCTGGAAGCCGTAAAAAGGCTGAAATGGCCGAGAGATAGCCCTTGATAGTGCCCAGAGCAGAGCCCTGCTGGGCCAAAGAAAGGAGGAATAGAAGGACCTCTGAAAGAGGGGCAGAAAGGGGATCCACAGCCTTTGCTGTGCACCATGCCACAAACTTTTTCCAACAGGAGGCGTAGACGTCTTAGTGGAGGGATGCCTGGCTGCCAAGATTACTTGACAAACTTCGGGAGGCAGGTCAAAAGACGTCAACTGCCGCCGCTCAATCTCCACGCAAGGAGGTGGAGGCTGGACATGTTTGGGTGGAAAACCGTCGCCTGTTGCTGTGACAGAAGATCCTCCGAAGAGGCAGTCGGATCGGGGAATCGATAGCCATGCTGAGTAGCTCGGGATACCATACTCTTCGAGCCCAGTCCGGAGCCACAAGAATGACTTGGGCCCGGTCGTGCTTGATCTTCTTCAGCACTCTGGGCAGAAGTGGTATAGGCGGAAAGGCGTATAGTAGACCGCAGCTCCACTCGTGACGAAAAGCGTTGCCTAGCTAGTGCCGCCTTGGAAATTCCAACGCGCAGAACTGATGACATCTCTTCGGTGGCGAATAGATCTAACCAAGGCTCTCCCCACTGATGAAAGAGACCTTGCGCCACGTCCGAGTGTAGACGCCATTCATGATCCATCATGCACCGGCGGCTGAGTTCGTCCGCCCTAGCGTTCAGAGAACCTGCCAGGTGTTGAGCCACCAGGAAAATGCCCTGATGATCTAGCCATGTCCAGAGGTGCAGAGCCTCCTGACATAGGGTCCACGACCCCACCCTGCCCTGTTTGTTGCAGTACCACATGGCGGTGGTGTTGTCCGTGAACACCTGCACTACTTTCCCCTTGACAGAGGGAAGGAATGCCTTCAGTGCAAGTCGGATCACCCGAAGCTCCAGAAGGTTAATATGGAGCCGGGACTCCGCCGGAGAACAGAGTCCTCTGATCTCCACCTCTCCCATGTGGCCGCCCCAGCGCAGAAGAGACGCATCCGTCCCAACTGTGTGTTCCGGTTGGGGAAAGGAGAGGGATCTGCCATTGACCCAATCGCGGTTCGCGAGCCACCACTGCAATTTTTTGTGCAGTGCCCTCCGAGATCTGGACGTGATCGGACAGGTTGCCCTGATGTTGTGCCCACTGGAACTTCAGGTCCCACTGCAGAGCCCGCATATGCCATCTGTCATGATCCACCAACAGGATGCAGGAGGCCATCAGGCCCAGTAGCCGGAGGGTCATCCTGACCGAAACCCGGGATAAAGGCTGAAAGATGGGAATCATAGCCTGAAGATGCCGGACACGCTCCTCGGGAGGATAAACCCGGCACTGCGCTGAATCCAGAACCGCTCCAATGAAGAGGAGCTTCTGATAGGGGATCAGGTGAGACTTCAGCACGTTGATGGAGAACCCCAGCAACTGCAGGAGGTCAGCCGTAGTCTGGAGGTGGGAGATGACTGCCTGGGGCGAGCCCGCCTTCAACAACCAGTCGTCGAGATGGGGAAGACTGGGACCCCTGATCTGCGCAGATGAGCTGCGACCAACGCCATCACTTTCGTGAGCACCTGAGGGGCGCTGGTAAGGCCAAAAGGGAGCACGGTGGACTGAAAATGCTCGTGGCCTACCGTGAACCGCAGGTAACGCCGGTGGGCTGGCAGGACGGGAGTAGGAAAGTAAGCGTCCTGCAAGTCCAACGCTACCATCCAATCTTGCGGGTCTAGGGCAGACAAGACCTGAGCAAGTGTTAGCATCTTGAACTTCTCCTTCCGGTGGAAGCGATTGACGTTCCGAAGGTCTAAGATAGGACGCAGACCCTTGTCCTTCTTGGGGACCAGAAAGTAGTGGGAATAACAACCACGACCTACTTCTGGCCCAGAACGCGCTCGATGGCCCCCTTGGCTAAGAGGGCTGTGACTTCCTACTGAAGAAGCGCAAGATGGTCCCCCGACATGCGGTGGTATTGAGGTGGCATGGCTGGAAGGGAAGTCTCGAAGGGGAGGGAGAAGCCCCTTTGGACAATTTGCTGCACCCACTTGTCCAAAGTGATGTTGCACCAGTGGGGGAGATGATGGCGAATTCTGCCGCCCACTGTGGTTTGATGGGCCTGAAAGGTCGGACTAGGAAGGCTTCGCAGTGGATGCTGCGGGAGTGGAGGTGGACTGACCCGCTCGCTGTCCCCCTGAACCGCCTCGACGGTTCCCACGTCCGTGGCTGCGCTGTTGTTGCTGCTACGTTGTGGGCACCCCTTCCGTGGCTACGAAAGGCAGAAGGTGGAGGAGGCCGAGTGGCCAACAGACCCAAGGACTTGGCCGTTGGCCATGAGTCCTTAAAGCGCTCCAGGGCACTATCTGCCTTACTGCCAAAAAGGCAAATGCCATCAAAGGGCACGTCCATCAGATTGTTCTGGACATCCCCAGAGAAGCCAGTTGTTCTCAGCCAGGCGTGGGGCCTAAGCGCCACCGTCGTGGAAATCGCCCTGCCCAGTGAGTTGGCAGTGTCAAGCCCACAACGGATGGTGAACTTAGATGCGTCTCTCCCAGCAGCAATAGCTTGGCCGAGTACTGTCTGGGCCTCCTCCGGACAGCTAGGAAAACGCGTCCCACACAGAGTGGGAATAATGGCCCAAGAGGCATGTGGTGTTCACCGACCGCAGCCCTAAGCTGGCAGATGAAAACAGCTTCTTGCCAAGCTGTTCCAGCTTCTTGGATTCCCTATCTGGAGGTGCAGAAGGGAAACAGCTCTGGGACGCAGAGGCTTGGACAACCAAGCTCTCAGGAGTGGGGTATTGGGAGAGGAAGAGGGGGTTGCCTGGAGCCGGGCGATGGTGTCGGGCCACGTTCCCGTCCACAGGAGCCCCTGCATTGGGCCTGGACCAGGTGCCCAAAAGAACGTCAGACAGTGCTTCATTAAAGGGCAGAATGGGCTCCAAAGAGGTCGCTGCCGGCTGGAGCACTTCTGTCAGGAGGTTAGTCCTGATGGCCACTGTAGGGAGTTTGAGCTGGAGGGCCTCGGCCACCCTACGCAACAACACTATGTAACTGGCTCCCTCCTCCGTGGCCACGGTAGGAGAAAACAGCAGGCCAAGTTCAGGTGAGGTGTCAAGACCACTGGCATCCCCCAAATGCTCTGCCCAGTCTGGGTCATAAGCACAGTCTTGTGCGAGAGGGTCCTCAGACCCCTCCCAGTCCTCCCCTTCCTCCGAAGTCTGTGGAACAGGCTGAAAATACGGAGAACGGACGTAGGAAAAAATGGCCCCATCGGCGTCGGAATGAAACTTGGGACGACGTCGTCTCGAGGAGCGGGCGACGTCGGAGGTGGTGCCGGTGGGGTCGACGTCGGTGGAGGTGTTATAAGGTCAACCAGCGTCGACCGGGGTCCGATTCCGGATCCCAGGGCGTGCTGCGGTGCCGGAGCTACCGGTGACGCCGGGGCAGAGTCGCCGGCGATGGAAGGACAGGACCCCCATTCAGGCCTGTGGGGCCCAAAGGCGCACCGGCGGGGCCAGACGGCCCAAAGAATCAGGCCATGGCAGCAAGAAACTCTTGCACCTGGGCAGGCGTCGCCGACAGACCCGGGAAGGGTGGTTAGACCAGCGGCGATGTCGCAGGCTCCGCCGGAGCTGCGGGGGTGGCACCACCTGCACCCTCAGCCACGTCGTGCGACAGGCGAGGGGAAGTCGAGGAGCGATTATGCTTCTTCGACTTCTTTTTGGAATGTTTCGACTTACCCGACCCGAGTGCGAAGAGTTAGCTCCAGAAGAATGGTGGTGACGACTCCGCTACCGGTCCCTCGACCTCCCACGGGACAGGGACCTTGAGCGGCGCAGAGCCGACTGCCGGAATTCCAGCAACTTTCTGGACCGCTCCCGCAAAGTCTTCCGCGCCATGGCCTGGCAGTCGGGGCACGACTTGGAGTCGTGGTCGCGCCCAAGGTAGTAGAGAGACACGCGGTGTGGGACCATCACCGACATCATGCGGTGACAGTCCCCACAGTTCTTAAACCCGGGCACCCCTACGACACCAGGAGTCGATCGACTCGAGAAAAAAGGAAACAAAAGGCCTAAAAAAACTCAGTCAAAAAATGACTGGAGGTACCAGCTCTTCCCGGATCTGCGCTTACTGGAACAGAAAAGAAAGAACTGACGTCAGCGCATGTGGGCACGTCTAAGTAGCTCCAGCGACATCATCCTGGCACCAACGACGCCAACAACGCATGCGGAGCCGCACGACGGTGCCTACCGACGCGCAGGGGTACTGCTGATGAAAACTTTCCAGATCCAGTCTGACACCTGGGGGTAAGGTAAGGAATCTATCACTACGTGTTTCTTTCAGTGTAGTCCACCATACAATAATTCTTCAGTGAGTCTTTGGTAATTTGCGCTCGCTTTTTGCTTCCCATGTAAACTTTTTTCTGTGAAAAGGCCCTCTCAGCATTGGCACTTGAGACAGGCAACACCAAAACAGCCAGTACACAATTTGCTAACTCTGGCCACTGACTTAGCTTTCCATGCCAGTACTGGTGCACTTGAAGATTGCGATTCTCTGGGCAGGTTCTGCAACATTTGTGTTGAACTGAGCGCTTATTAAGGGTGGGCGACAAATTCAGTTCCGCTCACGTAAATTGTGAAATTTTGCCATTTTCGTGTTCCGTGCGGAACGCAAAAATTTCGAAACTTCCCGATCTGCGGGGGAACGGAAATATGCAGGGCAGGATTCATTCTGGCACGATACTCCTGTCATTTTAAACCTCAACAGGAAGCACAAACAGATTTAAAGCAGGTGCCCGAGTTGAAGGTCACTTTCAGTAATGCATTAATCAGCACAAAAGATTCGTGAGCACGGTGGAGGCTAGGCAGGTGTGCTTTCTCCCCATATCTACCGTCAACAATTTGCTGTAATCCTTGATGGAGGTCTGTGCATCCATGAGTTTCTCGCGCGCAATCCCCGTGTAGTTCCTGACACCAGGAGGTTCTGTCTCCTCATCTGCTGCTCTGGTCGGTCTCTGACCCTTTATAAACAAGAGACATGTTAACTGCATAGAAGCCCTGCCGTTTGGCCCCAGCCCACACACCAGTGGTGTGCAACGCCTTCCCGCCCTTTCCCCACTATGATGGACCGCTCACTCGAGGGACCCCGGCGCCCATCGGCGCGGTGGCAAAAGTTACAGACACACATGGTCGCTGGAGACAACTCTTCTGTCCCTTTACGCAGCTGTAGTGTAGGAAAAGCACTATACATTTCATTACCCACCGACGTAGCACTTACTGATTAGCCAGTAGAAAGTACTCCAGTTGAGTATTGCACAAAACTGTGGCATCTTCTTGTATGCAGGGCAGGATTCCTAGTGGCACGATGCTCCTGTCACAAAAATTAAACCTCAACAGGAAACACTTACAGATATAAATAAAGCAGGTGCCCGAGTTGAAGGTCAAATTCAGTAACGCATTAATCAGCACAAAATCTCCGCGATCACGTGAAATTTTGGGTGATCGCGGAGATTTTTTGCAGTTTCGCGATATTTTACGAAAGGCACTTTCGCAAATTCCGCCCACCCTTAGCGCTTATACCCTCAGAGTTATTGAAACAGTCAAAAATGAAGCAGCACTTTTACAACTGCAGAGAAAAATCTCCTTTACCGAAGGGATCTAGAATTTGTACAGAGTACAACACTGAGGGTTCATTGACTTCAAATGCCGTGGTTGGTGAAGGGACATTTCTATGCATCATTGCAAGCCATTTCTCATACATTGTAAAATAAAAGTTCCTGAATTGCTCTTCAACATTGCTTTGTTTACCAAGTGGCAAGCACTCTAACATAGAACATGTTGCAGTGCCAAAGTCACTAAAGGTGACACAGAGCCTACTCTAAAGGAGTTATGTTTTCCTGTAAAATTCTAAAAATCTAAGATGCAGTAGAGTGTACTTTGTTTCACACCACTATCAATATGTGATCAAAGATCCTCACATTTCTTGCCATTGGCATCATCACTCAGCAAACACTCTGTAAACGGTTGCCGCATGGATAATATTGCATCCACAGCCCCTTGGAATGAGAACCATCAGCTAAGGGACACAGTTGGGATGACTCTTTATTTGATGCAACACAAAGCACAAAATGCAAAAATGGTGCGTTTTAGTTCCCGCGCACAACAAAACAGTGCACCAGAATTGACTAAAAAGCCATTAACATTCTTCATTCACTCTGAAGATTTTAAAGATCCTTTCAGCAGACCATCTAACAAGTGGTGAGGATCTCTTACAGGGAGGCACTTCAGCTCAGGTATCGATTTTGACAGGTCATCACACAACTTTTTCATATTCGTAGCTGAATCACTGCAAATACAAACAATTTCACTCCAATCTTTGTTGACATTGGAAAGAACTTTTTTACAGCAGCATTCCAAGTGACACTGCCTTCCATGTTCCATCCTGTCATGTTTTTACCAGTATCCCAGGTGATTGGTGATAGCACTCTTTTCATATATACTTGTCACTATACCTTGCATTGAAAGTTTACAGCCTGAGGTGATGGCAATTCACCTACTATCAATACTGACTCACTAGAAACTGGGAGCTGATATATCAAGGTTTTTTACCCATTCTCTGTGGGTAAATGTGATGGCACATATTGGGAACAATACTTATGAAACCAGCCATTTTACCTATCAGTGAAAAAATCAAATGCAGCCAAAATATCAAATATGATTTTGATATTTCCTGATCCTCTGCAGATTATAAAATGATTTAAACAATACCTAAAACATGCTTCTAAACCCTGCATCTTTAGACCAATGTCCACAAAACTGAAAAAAGCAAAATGAAGAAAAAACAATATTTTAGTGACATCCAACAAAACTCAAGCAGAATAATTTTAGCCCAGTCTTTCTTGCTGCTAGCTCGTATAACAAAGTTAGATTGTATTGGCCACTTCAGGAAGAAAAAAAATGACTCTTTCCCTCTCCTTTTCCTTTCTTTGAATGCCATTTAGTTTGTGGTTATGTAGGTGTTTTTTCAGTGTTTATATGTTTACACTGGTGAGGGCTATTTTCCTTTCGGTGGAGTTTTGTCAGTTATAGGTTTAAACCTAAAACCAGACAACCTAAATATAAACTTAAAGCAGAAACTGCAAAATGAAAATATGCCAAAGGTATTTTAGAGCTGATGATTTTAAATGATTTAATAAAGGCACACTGCTATATTAAAAGCTACTAATGAGATTAATACAAACATTGGTTTTTATGTACCCCTGGTGGCCCTTCCAGAACCCCAAACCATGCACAAATATCCTGTCTTTTTCTCTGAGAAGTGGCATAAGTCCAGTCCTGCAGATCTTCCAAGAGTATGGGGACCTTAACTGGATGCTCACACGCAAGGTCGCCTACATAGAACCAATACCCCTTGGATACCAACAGGCTGTTACACCATGGCATGTGTGCCTAATGGTTCTGAGACAATAGAACAGCAGTTGCAAGTTTTCCTACCCCGTATAATTGGTACAGCACACAATCAGCAGTGTAAGCATCCCTCATATAACAGGTGCAGCTGGACAGCAGCTGTGCAAGTGTCCCTCCCTTAGGAGCAGGTACAGCATAGTAACAGCAGTACAGGCATTCCTCGCTGACAGAAAAGATCTAGCACTACATCAGCAAGACAAGCTTCCTGAATATAGCAGGCACAGCAGAGTCTGCCGCAACAGTGCAAATACCCATACCTATTTGAAGGGCATGCTTCAGTATGATTGTGTGGATCGGAAAGTGTATGGATGGCTGAGGTGGTGACTGGTTAAATATGGATGGGTAAGTGGGAAGTGAATGGCTGAATCAGTGTGGGCGTGGATAGAAGAATGGGTGGTAGGATGGTACGGTAAGTTGGTCGGCAGTTGGGTGAATGGGAAGCTTGATGGCCCATGAAGTTATGTTTGGATGATTGCTGAATTTGTGTGGATGGATGAGTAGATGTCTGTGGATGGAGAATGTGGGTGAAAAGATAAAGTCTGTGGTTTGAGGATTATTTGTGCAAAGGTGAGCAACGGTCAGTTTGTGTGTCTATGGAGGGAATAATGGGCACTTTGTCTATGAGGTTTATGGGTATTCTTTTGGTATGTGGGTGGATGTAAATGTGGAGTGATTATTTGTAGGTGAGCAGGTGCTGATGGATCCTTGCACCTTCATGCTTCTGCATCTGGAGCTACGCTTCTTGGCACATCATGAATAGTGATCTTGTAGGGCACTGACAATTGCATGCCGAGCAACAAAGCTCGGTGTATCACTGTAATGGGACAGCAGCACCACCTACTACAATTAGCTATCCTGATACTAGGACTGGGGTCCTGGCTTTTGTGCACTTATGTGTCATATACCACTGTTAGAAGATTCTGAAAGCATGCTGGTAAAAATTATCTCATCTGTGTCTCTGACAATGCTGGCTGTAAGATGGGGACAATACAAAAAAGCTCATAACTTAAAAAATAGATGGAAACCTTCTCAGAATGAGGTATAACACACGGTAGCACTTAAATAAAGCTTTGACATGTACATTCTAAAACATGAGCCATCTATGGACGAGGTGTAACAAGCGGCAGCACTGAAATAAAGGACTGACATGCACCTTCCAAAAAGCAAACCACTTCAGAATAAGGTATAACATGCGGTAGAACTGATAACAAAGTGGATGGCATGCACATTCCCATAAGTGAGCCATCTTATAATGAGGTGTAACGTGGTAGCACTGAAATAAGGGTTGGCATCCATGGTTCAGACAGTAAGCCATCCCAGAACGAGGTACAACATGCAGTAGTACTGAAAATAAAGGGGTGAGATGCACATTCCAAGAAGTCAGCTATCCGAAAATGAGGTATAACATGCAGTTGTATTGAAAAGAAAGGAGTAACATGCATATTCCGAGAAGTGAGCCATCCCAGAATAAAGTATAACATGCAGTGGTGCCGACATGCATGTTCCAATTCTATGATCACATACACACAGCTGTGGCTCCAATAAGCGTGTTAACAAACTTGCATGTTATCAGATCGCTCTTTATTTACAATGCTTAGGACTAACATTGCACAAAGCAGCAATAAGAAGTAATATTCTGTATGCTAAGGAACTGTGAGCACCTGTACATGTTTGCATTCTGATTTTCACCCTAGTACATTATACTTCAGAGAACTGAAGAACCAGCTTTCGCTGCTGAAGCACTGTGCCCTAAGCACCACACCCAAGGCCCGACAGGGGCACAAATCTCTGACACTGTTGGGGATTGACTCATCATCCAAGACAGTACACAGAAGTGGAGTGTCTTCATCTAACATGTATGATCCCAATCAGAAGGTCCCAATTGGCCCTGCCAAGCATGACCCAACTAGGAAAATATTCAAGGGTGTTGCCTCCCAGGTACAAACCTGAAACCACACCCATGGCCTTTCTCTTTATCTATGTTAATAGTAGGTTGGACGACCAACGTTTTATGACGACAATGAGAACTGGCTATATCTGTATGAAGTGATCCTGGGAGAGACAGGCTTATTGGGCACTGGAATCCTTGTATCAGTCTGGGAAAAGACCCACAGTATTGTCTAATAGTATACTTAAAACAGAAGATAACCTACTGACCGCTCCTTCTCCTTCCTCGCGGCCAGAGCCTGGAACGCCCTTCCGCTCCACCTCAGACAGACAACATCGCTCCCCATCTTTGCAAAAAACCTCAATACCTGGCTCTTCGACAGACCCCCTCTTTGATGGACTGGAACCTGCACCCCTCCACCCCCAGCGCCTTGAGACTCTTACGGGTGAGTAGTCGAGCTCAACAAACGCCTGATTGATAGATTGATTGATTGACCCAACATGACCCCAACAACACTAAACCCTAACATAACCTCTTTTGGAACACAAAGAGCATAGTGGAGACACGCCATTTATTTGGGCACCAACATGTTTCCAACAGCCCTTTCTGCTAAAAAATAATATACATTGACTTCTAAATCAATATATGAGACAGAACAGACAGCTCACACATATCCAACAATGCACATATTTAATGCTTATCGTCTGATCGCACTGGCCCAATAAAATGCAAAAAGTGCCAGACTATTGAAACCATGCATAAATTGCGCTTAACCCGTTCCGTGCTCGCGTCGGCCAAAGGCCATCACAAGCACTACCTCGCTAGTGCTGCGCACGTCCGTTGGCCGACGCGGCCCGCCCACTCATTAGAACTCCCGCGGCGGAATGTGCGCCGCGGTTAAGGAGTTAAATCTTCATTCTAGAAGTTGGAGAGAGGAATCAGGTGAAAATGGTGCACCCAGTAATTACTGCACTCTACTATGGTGGCACTTAATGGGTTACAATTGTATATATAACTACTTAGGCAACTGTTGAAAATATGGGCAAACAAAAAGAACAAAAACCCAGATCAATCTCTGTAAGAAACAATTTAATAGTATCAAAAAGGCTAAGTATACAAAAAACATGATCAATATACATTAAATGATTAAATGATCCAAAATAAATTTTTCGTTATTTTAAATATTTTAAAAGAACAATGTGTTCTTCCATCTGAAAAGTGATGGAGCAAGCCTGTGTGTTCAATCACACTTCCACATTCATCCTTCTAGAATGGATACAATGTGGAAGTGAAGTAACCTGCCCATTTTGCGTCCATCTACTGAAGTGTAAAGCCAGCATGAACAATGGGTCAGCCCACATGAGCCATTGACTCTATTGCACTGTGAATGATTGTATTCACCCTAATCACATGCATGTCATGCATACTCCTAGTGAGAAGAATACTTCAGTGCTAGCTCTGGTGTGCCAGTGCTTTACTTTGCCAATATTCTTTTCCATTCTTTAGCCTTCTACATTGCAGTTGTGCCATTTCCTTGAGCCAGTGAGAATTATATTTTCCCATGATAGGCATTAAAACTAACAAGCATTGGAAAAGCCAATAGGTCTCGTCTATGCAAGAGCTATTGGCTTTGCCAATGTGTTTTCGCCATGTTGTACACCAGCGTAGCTGCTGTTTCACATGATTAAAAGTTAGTGGCGTAGAGGAAGGTAGTGTGGAGTGTGATAGAGTGGAAGGGCAAAGAGTGGAATGGCAAACAGTGGAGTAGAGTGCCATTTTGGCGACCTCTTCTGAACGGGACGTCGCCGTGTAGCGTGTCAGGTGGCTCGACGCTGTTCCGGTCATGCTTGGTGCCACGCGGCACAAATCACGAAGACATAGCTGTGACCTACAATCCATACTGTGAACATCTTTCAAGGAGATCTGGATGCACTCAGGAGGACGCACGCTGACACTAGGAGATAGAATTTCAGCGAGAGTACGTGTTTTAATGTTTTAATCCTTTCTGATTTTAAAGCACATCGCTATTTTTACTGTGACTGCTTTTAAACTGCTCTTACATTGCTTTTAAACTGCGCCGATACACTCTGTCAGTTTCACGAGTTAGCGCGTTTTAAAGTGTTCGTCATCTGTACTGTTTACTGCAGCTCACCTGGCCTACCGCTACAGCTCCGCCCGCCCCGGTCCATCACGGCTTGTGCCGATTGTGTGGAGGGCGCGGCCGAGCTAGCTGACGTATTTCCTGGGTGGGAGGAGGGGAGGAGCTAACCTGACTCCTCTACTTAAACACATGTGTAGGCGACCGCGCAGCGGACACTAGGAGATAGAATTTCAGCGAGAGTACGTGTTTTAATGTTTTAATCCTTTCTGATTTTAAAGCACATCGCTATTTTTACTGTGACTGCTTTTAAACTGCTCTTACATTGCTTTTAAACTGCGCCGATACACTCTGTCAGTTTCACGAGTTAGCGCGTTTTAAAGTGTTTGTCATCTGTACTGTTTACTGCAGCTCACCTGGCCTACCGCTACAGCTCCGCCCGCCCCGATCCATCACGGCTTGTGCCGATTGTGTGGAGGGTGCGGCCGAGCTAGCTGACGTATTTCCTGGGTGGGAGGAGGGGAGGAGCTAACCTGACTCCTCTACTTAAACACATGTGTAGGCGACCGCGCAGCGGACGCGCGCAGCGGGCGCGCCTAAGGCAAGCCCGTCTGCGCCCGTCCGCGCCGGTACGGGCCCAGGGGCCTGGTCCCCTGGTCCCGCAACTCCCAGAGATAGGATTATCTACACCAGGGAAGAGCTACTCATGTTATCCAAACCACTGAACCTTACATGCAAACATAGGCTAAATGTAGACAAAGACACTTTGAAGTGTGGGCACTGCCAAGCCAACTTCAGGCCAGAGACACAGATTAATAATATTCACGTGTGGCGTTTGGCCCTGCTTAACTGCAGATCATTGGCCAAACACAAATATGAAATTAAAGATCTACTTGAGGAACATAAACTAGATGCCCTATTCCTTACTGAAACATGGCTTAACGAGAGTTCCACCCCAGATGTTCTGGATGCCTTTAACATTGACTACAAGATAGTTAGACAGGACCGCTCGGGACGGAATGGAGGAGGTATTGCCATAATCCTTAAAGTCAATATGACATGTGACGTGCAACAAGTTGGTATTGATGACTGTGAAGCCCTTTCATACACGCTGTCAACATTAGATGGCACTACACTAAGTGGTATCTTAATATACAGACCACCGGGCCCAGTCACCAAGTTCATATCAAGTCTAGTGGATACAATAGTGCAACCTGCCCTCAGACACAACAAATTTATGGTGTTAGGCGACTTAAACATACACTTTGACAACAAACAGGACGAGGGTATAAACCTCTTGTGTAAAGACCTACTTACACTAAATCTAGCCCAAAGGGTCACTACACATACCCACCAAAAAGGACACCTACTAGACCCCATTTTCACTAATTGCGAAGATGTAATGGTGGGACTTCCTTGTCCTATCCCATGGTCAGACCACTACCTAGTGCCTTTCTCCTTACCTACACACAGAAAACTCCCTAAACAACCCCACCAGAAAATAACTACTAGGAACTGGAAAAAATGTAATCCCACTTCCTTCTCGCAAGCTCTAATAGAAAGGGAACCTACATGGGACAGGGACACTAATCGTGCAAATGACCAACTAGATTCGTGGATCTCCGAGACACTAAATGAAATAGCGCCATGGAACACCAGAATCCCTAAAAGGAGGGGTACAACTGCACCATGGTTCAATAATGAACTAGCCGTAGTTAAAAAGAAATGTAAAAAGCTGGAACGTATATGGAGGAAGAATTATTGTACCAAAGCGAGAGAGGAATACAAATATGAACTCAAACAATACCACTCACTAATCATGAAAACCAGAGGCACTTACTACACGGAGAAAATTAATGGAGCTAAGAATGCTCCTAAAGAACTATTCACGATATTGAAGTCGCTAAGAACTCAGAAGGAGCCGGATGAAACTCCTACCTCCAAAGAGAACTGTGACAAAATTGCGGAGTTCTTTGCCTCTAAGGTTAAGAACATTTATGATACTTTTCCTACAGAGGCAAGACTTGGTACTAATACTATTCATGCCAACAACAAATACCATGTAGGAGGCATATTGGACGAATTCACCGTACACAGCCTAGACGTACTTAAGGACACAGCCAGAGGAATAAAATCCGGCTCCCCCCTTGATGCCGCCAGACCGAATATAATTATGGAAGGCGCCACCACTATGGAGTTCTTATTAGCATCTCCTCACTGCTATTTTCTTTCTCCTGTGTCATAGCGCGGGGACACACCGTTTGTGGTGTAACCAGGCGCTCTATAAATGTGTTATAAATAAATAAAGACAAACACAACACAACCACATACAGGAGAATTCACTGTGCGACATAAAGCAAAATACACATGCCAAAATAACACCCATTAAAATGACACTCATATATTAGGCATCATAACCAATGAATACATAAAAACTTCAAACAAAATTCATCAGAATCAGTATGGCATTGTGAAAAAAGTAGTGAGACACAATAAAAAATGTATGTGCCGGAATTCTACTGACTACTGTGTGACCAAACTAAAAACTTCACTATGGTTACTACACAAGCACATGCACTAATACAAAGACTAACAGTCACTCACATCCCGCTCACATGTATCACTCACTACCACAGACAATAGCATCTATGCGTGGCACACAAAAAAACAGGAAACTTTCATGACAGTATGCACCACAACTGCAAGGCATTAGACTTAAACAAGTTACAGGATTTCTGTCGGGTGCAAAGAACTCTAGTTTCCGCCAGTTCTCAGCAAACAGTTCTTCAGTCACCATTGTCATTCTGGCACCAGAATCAATGAGAAGTCTTAAAATGTTACCATCCACATCAATGGTTTCATAAGGGTCTACACAATTAGACTCCTCATCCTGTACAACGACAACCATGTCCCTCACACCTCTCAAACAGCTTTGTTCTTCATCCGAACTGTCACACAAATCTCCATCTGGAACTGTGTTGACTTTGTCTCTGGGCGACTGGCACACTTTTGCAAAATGCCCAATTTTGCTACATAACTTGCATTTTACATTCTCTGCAGGACAAGGCCGACCATTAGGACCATGGTTAGGATAGCCACACTTAAAACAAATGTTTTTCTGTGAGAAAAATCCACCTTTGAACTCTTTCTTTTTAGTATTTTTTTAAATTATTGTTTTGTTTTAAAACTGTATTCTCATTCACTACAGACACACTACTATTGTCTTTACGAGCAAGCTCCTTTGAAGCCTTAAGTGAAACCTCAATACCTTAGACTATATCAATGGTTTCTAATAAGTTAAGATTTCTCATGGTGAGGAGTCTCTCTTGGACTTTTTTGCCCCAACAGCGTACAACTATCAGATCATGAATAAGTTGATCAGTAAAATCTTCAAATTCTCATTCCGCAGCCAACATACGTAACACAGCAACATATGCGTCAATAGATTCATCTTGCAATTGCTCCCTAGTAAAAAACGTATGCCTGTTAACAATCAAACTTGGTTGCGCCTCAAATTGTTTTACCAATTTTTTAGCCGCCAATTCATATTCATCTAATTCTTCTTGGTCCTGTTGGATGGGACACGGTGGGAGATGTTCCTAGATAGATTGCCCTTCAAAACCCAAATTATGTTCTAATAAAACCCTTTTGCGTTCTGGACGATACCTATTACCTCCAATGGCTCCCAAATACTTTGTAAAAGCCATGTACCAATTTCTCCAAGATACAGGAGGATCACCCGAAGTTTGAAGAAAGGGTGGTGGAGCATTCACATTCTGCATGGTAGCCATGCCAATTAACTTTACAACAAAAAAATATATATCAAACTAAATCTAATGTTAATAATGAACAGCTAGACTTTAAAAATGTGACAATAGATAATACATTTGATACCATGTGTGTATCATGGGTGCTGAAGCATGATGTACAAACATATGACAGGCATGGTAACCAGTAAACATATAATCAACTACACATTAATGCGTGATCGTATTACAGAAGTGTCAGCTCGCTAATATGTTTACTTAAATAATATATTGTAGATGCTATTAGATGAACTAATAATTTTGACTATGTGTGCACATCACAGACGTGCCAGTTTTTCCTTGATAAACTATGTCCTTGGACTCCATGTGCACATCACGGACGTGCAAATTTCGCTTTAATAAACTGTTACCTTGGACTGCGTGTGCACATCACGGACGTGCAAGCTTGTGTAACTTAACTTAATTTCTTCTTGTAATTATATGGAATGGTGTATGATCCATGGCTGTGCACTTTGTATGAAAGAGCTGTCCTTTAAAACTGTGAAAAGATGCACTGCTAGACAATCTTTAACTTTGTACTTTGTTTCAATGAACTGTAATTTTTCCTTGCACTGCTCCAAAATCCATTGGATGAACGTACTGGTTGTTAAAAACAACTTCCTGGAACCTTTCTTTACAAAGTAGGTTGGCGTTCTAGTTGTAGAGCAGAACTGAGACTTCCTTTGTAAACGCACGTACTACATACCAAAACTGAAGTTCAGCTTGAACGAAAAGACGCTTTAATCAGGAAGGTGTTTATAAGGTAAGAAGGATTCAAGATCTTCGTTATCTTTATTTTTTAAAAACGCGCTTGACTGTACTTGAGAACGCGCTCAAATGTAAATTGTCTAGTGTGCTCGAGAAAAATCACGCTCTGACTAAACGGAGGCACGCGCAGTGCGCTCGCGTCAGGAGTAGATTTCTCAGTGTGCTCGTATTTCGTAATTCCTCACGAGCAGAACCACGCACAGTGCCCTCGAGGATTTGTTTTTCGTTACGCTCAATATTTGAATAACAACATTCAAAATGTTATTTTCTTTACTGTGTTTTCCTCAATAGAAAATATTTCCTTCAACAATGCGAAATGAACTTTAGCAGTTTCAGACACAATCAGTCTAGCGTGTAACTTTTAAATGTTTCTTCCGACAGGCACAGCTTCCTTTTTGTTCAACTTAAACGCGGTAACTTTTTTTCCTTCTCCGGTGTCAATAACGTGAGGAGTAGGAAACTACTGATAATGCAGCGCTTGGATGATAGTCTTGAAAAAGATATATACTGGCCTGATTGTCTTCCCAAGCACGATGTATACACCTTCTCTCTCTTGTGGCAGAGCTTCTTTGTAGCGTAGGTCCTTGGCTATGGCTAAATCGTTGCCAAATTGTAGTGAGGTATATTGTAATTAGTCAATAGACAGAAATACTTCTTGATCTGTATTTCTTAGCCACAGCCTCAGCAGTCCAACAGGTAACTGACCAATATAGAATCTGCTACTTCCAAAGCACATTTTGACATTCTACATTCCAGTGAGGTAATCCTGGAATGAAGTGTACATGAGATCACAACACATTGTTACAGCCCTTGTAACTTGGGTGAATCGAAAGTTGTCAGAGCTCCACCTGAGCTGTGTAAATGAACTTTACACCATCATGATGGGGGCTCATTATGATGTTGTGACGTTCGCCACCACCAAGCCAGCGAAGCCGCATGGAAAAATCACCTAATATGGTGGCAGTGCTTAGCAGGCACCGCCATCGATATTAGGATGGTGTGTTGTGAAGGCCTTTCCATGGCGGCTTTGCCGCCATGGAAAGGCTGGCGGGGATGTCTGTTGGGGGCCCTATGCGGGCCCCCGGGGTGGGGGATGCACTTCATTTGCATGCACAAGGTGGAAGGCACTGCGCGGTGCCTGCCACGTCGTACATGCAATTGCACAACATGCCATTTTGGTTTTTCGGCCGGTGCTGCTGTAAGCAGCAGCCGCCGCAATGTCAAATATGCAGGATGCGACCGCCAGGGTGGCGGTCGCATCCTAATTAACGGTGAGGGACCGCCGCACGTCTGGCGGCCAGTCCCAACACTGCGAGGATGGCGGGCCGACTCAGGTCCATCCGCCATCCTAATGGGTCCCCAAATGTCGAACAAGACACAGCTTATGTCACTTCTTGGAAAAGGATGGAGTCGAAGTTGGGGACGCTAAACGGCAGATACAACGCTAGAGTCTCTAGAGTGAAATTATACTGTGATTTAAGGAGCAAAATATAAAGTGGTCAAGAGGTTAAAAAGCCGGTTACCAAGCAAAATAAACAGCATCAGATGCAGCATGTTTTGAAACGCATAATGTTTTTAAGCATTTTTTAAATATGTAACTGTGAGGATGAAGCTGGGCACTTCAGGCGCCTTGAAACAGTAATGTTTATAAGTATATTTACTGTGCTACATGAGCAACCTTCTGCTTTACCCTTGGATTCATTTGCCTCCCGCCCAAGGACCAATCCCTCCCTCCCCCCTCCAGATCTAGGTGTCATCATGGAGGACCTCTAGGAGAAAAGGGCAGATCAATCCGCAGGCATCTAATTTAGTCCCTCCACAGCCCGTTAGCAAGTGGAGGATACAAATAGCTCTTGATCATTATTGAATCACTTACAGTAGGTGCCGGAATCACAGTTCAAACAGATCTTAGACATGCGTAAGCCCAATGCAATCCAAGGGGTTCATGTCCAATGAAGGCAGCAAAACACGTCACAAAGCTCTGCAAATTCTTTTCTGGCATCTGGTCTGGTGCCTGCTGGGTCCATGATGCTGTTAAGCCACTGCTAAAATTACCCTTACAGGACCACAAGCATCCTTGGAAAATCAACCGATTTCTAAGTTATAAATTCCTCTAAACCTAACATAGAAGCAGTTATTACACGGCTTTGGTATCTCACAGAGAGTATCAATATGGCAGGTGGCCTCTGTGCTGCTGAGGGTATAGGTGCAGGGGGGGGAAACGACACACAGTAAAAAGGTCGCCTAGACGCTTGAATCAGGTTTGCTCTCTGTTCCTGCTACTACCTTTATGAACCCTCAGACCACTGATAACAGGATCAGCGTCAGGGGCACTGAACTCAGCGGCTCCCCCTAGATGGTGTCCAGGGACCAGGGTAAAAAACACCTCTTTGTATATCACCCAGCTATAGATAAATCAATTTATAATCCTGGTTTTTGACCTTCCCCTTCATGAGGGTCAACGGGCAAGTAGGTAAAGTTGCTTGTAGGCTGGTAGAATTCCAAAGTCCTCCACGTGCCCCAAAGCCCTAGCCTAAAGAATAGTGTGGTGGACAAGGTCTGGACTGACCACCTGTCAGACTGACTATCAGACTGCTAAACTGACAGACTATCAGAACATGCTCAATGTGTCAACCCTCCCATTCCTGAGTGATCTCCGCCTAGTGTACCTAGGATCGTAGTGCGATGGTACAGTTCCGCACCTGTGACAGCAGGAGATTTGACCACCATAAGACTGTCCTCAAATACTTTAAATGTAAGAGGTGAAAAGATTGTTTGAGAAAACATTGATACTTCAATAAATCATTAGGTCTTAAATAACATGCTATGCTAACTTTTAATTTACTGTATTCAACCTGAATAAAAACATTATAGAAACTCTAAAACCGTAATAAAAAAAAAAAGATTTAGAAGTTATACTACATATCAATCACAAAACAATAAACTAGCTTTGGCCCGAAGGGCACCAGCTCAAAGAAAGTGCGTTCTCCCACAATGACACAGATCCAGAACCTCGTAAAGTAAACGAACTTCTCATTTGCAAGGATATAACAGATCTGTGAACATAGTTTTTTCCAAGGTTTGTTTTGATACTAATATTGACTGGTAATGATGCAATTTCTGGGGAGTGAGGAGGGCATGCGTTCGAATTTGTGGGCGGTGCCCAGGTTTCAGTCGGAAGCTAATAACAGAAAGCCAGGCTCTTCAAAGCTGGGGGATCAGTGACAGGATTCCTCCGAGTGCGTACTTACAGTGTACCCCATTGTTTCAGGAGGCCAGGAATGCAGGTCCACTATTTAGGTGAAATTTCCAATTGTCCCTTTTTCAAGGCATTGTAGAACTAAACATGCCCCATGCACAGAACGGTATCTTGTTTGAAGGTAAGGTTTCTGTAAGCCCGGAAAGGATGCAGTGATGGTTAATCATATGGACACCAGGGACGGTTGAGAGAATTGGATTTCCATTCTACATCTGGATTTAGGTCAGACACCTGAGCCATGTTATACTTGGTGCCCAATGAGTTCAACAGGTTGACAGTAGTATCAGGTAGAGTTTAGTCAAGGGGCACAGGCCCTTTGTACCCGTGCCGCTGTGGAGAAAGGCCCACAAGCTCTCCCCACTGAAGGGCTGAGAAGTGCCCAAAAGGACCCATTGCGTTTGTACTGTCTGGGACTTCGATGTAGGATACACAACGCTGCATCATAAGTCACCTACCCGAGATGTGGTGCACATAGTGCAAATGCTGTGTTGTGCTGGAGCAATGGTCAATTGCCCCCCCCCCCTTTAGATCTTTTAGCACATCCACAGAGATCTTCCGAGATCAGAGTCATGTTGCAAATTTACACAGGTAAGCAATTGTGAAACTAGACAACGAATAAACTTTCAACCAATTGCACCCAACAAAACAGCACATTGCAAAGCACTGTTTCCTCCAGTTTGATTGGTGAGAGAGAGAGAGAGAGAGAAAGAGAGAATGTGTGTGTGTGTTTTTTTCTTTTTACTTTGAGACGGGGGAGGAACTGGACTATGCTAGCCAGCAGGAGTGGTTTCTTATCTGAGAACACCTGCACACAGCACAGCTGACCGGAAACCCCTGCTTGAGGGCACCTTAAGGGTCTGGGCCTGACCTGGAGCCAAGAGGCCACCACGGCGTGTATCTTAAAATGTAAGCTATTGTGCCCCTCCTTTAGTTCCCTCTAAATGAAGTGATTCTCTTTTTACTAATGTAAGTCACCGACAGGGCATTGTTGCTATCAAGTGTTATTTAATGTTCCATACTGCATCTGAATCCTATACCTATCTTACTCCTGGGAGAAGCACTGGCAGTCGTGAAGTGTTAGGTAAGAGGGAGTGGGGGAGATGCAGGGATAATGATATCACAGCTATCTAAATAGTGAAGATTCATTCTAACGTAGCGTTTGGCTGCGTGGAATGCTACCTCTAAGCGTGACGCCTGGAACTCACTGAGCGTGACGCCTGGAATTGTATCCCTACGCGTGACCCGGACTTGGAAGCGTCCAAGGTGTTGGTGATGTTCAATCCAAAGCCATTACCTGCCATGTTGATGGATGCGTGGGGCACGGGGGCCTCTAGAAGCCGCGTCGGTGGGTGTGTTCAGTGAGGGGTGGACCCACATTACAAGAGCAGGGCAGTGTGAGGCATAAACCACAAGGGCCACGGCGACCTCGTCACACTGGTGCTGGAGCACCATGGCCCTCCAGGCAGTGTGTGGGCTCAGTGAACCCCGGGGTCCAGCAGCTATCAGCCCTAGTGATGCATGGCTGCCTACGGCCTGCAGGGGCCTCCATGTCCCCCCAGGCTGCCGCCTTGAGTCCACACACGGCACCACCACGCTGGCCTTCACCTTCCAGCACGGGGTGATCGTGGCTGCAGATACCCGCGCCTCCTGTGGCCCCCTGGTGGCCTGTCCGTTCGCAGAGAAGGTCCATCCCGTACACAGTCACCTGCTAGCCACTACTTCTGGCAGCTCTGCGGACTGTGCCACCTGGGTGCGGGTGCTGGCGCGAGAGTGCCGCCTCTACGAGCTGCGCCACGGGCACCGGCTAACAGTGGCTGGCGCAGCCAAGCTCTGGTCGACCATGCTGTACCGTTACCGGGGCATGGACGTGTGCGTGGCCTCCACGCTGTGCGGCTGGGACCGCACTGGCCCCGCGCTCTACTATGTGTACAGTGATGGCAGCCGTCTGAAAGGGCATCTGTTTTCAGTGGGCTCGGGGTCACCCTATGCCTACGGCGTGTTGGATTCCGGCTACCACTACGAGATGTCTATCCCAGAAGCCTATGACCTGGCACAGAGAGCCGTCAGTCACGCCACGCACCGCGATGCCTACTCCGGTGGCAATGTGGACCTCTACCACGTGCAGGAAAGGGGCTGGATGAAAGTTGGCCGTCGGGACGTCTCTTCCTTTCCTATTACGGACTGGATGCATGAGAGGAGGGCACACAGGTCCCTGGTGAGGAACGCCAACGGGACTCCAATGGTAAAGACGATGAAGGCTAGAGGGGTGCGGGAGGATGACAAACCCAACGAACAACAATAGGTGGCGGAAGCCAGGCTGCCACCTCTTGGTCACCGTGCCAATATATGTTTTTTTTCCCAAAAAAGCCTCACTTTTCTCTTCTGTCAACCGCTCACAAACCTGACGGCAGCATTTTGTTAAATTCTGCCAGGTCTTACAGTTCTATTTTTTCTAATAACGGGTTGAACTCTGTTAATTGGTATTAATTGGCAGCAGCTTCCACGAGCAGGCGCCGCATTTTAATTCTGTCTTCTATCATCATGCCGGCGTTTAAGATGAACACACCCAAGCAGGAGCGCAATCTCTAACACCACAGGGCTTTTTAGTATAATGCTTCATGATTCTAAATGTAAAAATATGTATATGCATTAATAATTATTTTTTTATATAGTGCCTGATGCCATTCTATCTGATAGGCACTGTTTTGAATAAGATATTTTTCTTAGGGCTCAATCAGTTGTGCTTGTTTTTATTCCAGGATGAAAAGCCCAGTTGGTTTTGCTGATCCGTGGCAGGAACAGTAAGCCACTGATCTATGGTATGCCAATGTAAGGAATGGCAAGCAGCGCTGTGGGAGTTGTATCATTACCCCATACTGTGCTCGATAATCACAGCCACAAGACCAGGGCCATGTACAGCCAGTGCCTGTGGGGAGGAGAAAAGGGTGAGTTGGGCCAGGCAGGGCCAGTAGCATCAGGACTCACGTCTCCAGAAGGAAGGCAGCAGGGTTAGGGTTCGATTGGGATAAACAAATCAGCCCGGGCCCATATTTGCGGCTTGTTCCTTTCCGATAAATACTGCTTCAGTGATTTAAGTTTTATGAAAAGAAGGAGGGGGTGTTACTCTAATAGAGGCATGCTTTCTGGACTTCACTGCGATCACAAAATGCAAATGTTGCGTGCACTCTGTGCACAGATTAGTTCACACTAGTGAACCACACCTGAATATAAGTGAGGCCTCTTCTCGGGCCCCCTGCCAAATCTGCATTCATTAATGGGCTGGCCCAGTAACAGGCTGAGAGCGTCACCTCCTTGGTAAGAGGGAGGTAATAGAAGCCCATATGCCTCCAGAAAGGCCGTTCAAGCCCCCACTGAGCCACTGGCGGTATCTGAACAGCACAGACAGCCCAAAGCGGCCAACCCGCTGCCCAAAAAAGCAGCCCACAGCTGCAACTCCGATACTGGCCCATTGCCTGAGTGCCCGTTTTACCAATCCGACCCTGAGCAGTCTCATTCCATGGGCAGAGGGACGCAGCTTCCTCAGACAGGACTAGGTTGGGACGGATGTATGATGTTACAACGCATACTTTTACAACACATGCACTTACAACGCAATTTTTACAACGCAACATCCACTACAACGCATTCCATTACATCGCATGACACTACAACGCATTTTTAAAAACTACCTTTACAACGCATACCATTACAACGCATAATGTTAAATTGCATTTAAGGTAAGTATTGGATAGTATAGGGGTAAAAATTACTATTCTTACTCCAGGGGGTGCAACAGTACGGTAAGTGTTGGATAGTATAGGGGTAAAAATTACTATTCTAACTCCAGGGGGTGCAACAGTAGGGTAAGTGTTGGATAGTATAGGGGTAAAAATTACTATTCTAACTCCAGGGGGTGCAACAGTAGGGTAAGTGTTGGATAGTATAGGGGTAAAAAGTACTATTCTAACTCCAGGGGGTGCAACAGTAGGGTAAGTGTTGGATATTGTAGGGGTTAAAAATTACTATTCTAACTCCAATGGTATGCATTGTAATGGTATGCGTTGTAATGGTATGCGTTGTAATGCCTGCGTTGTAGTGACATGCGATGTAGTGTCTGCGTTGTAATGGTATGCGTTGTAATGGTATGCATTGTAGTGTCATGCATTGTAAAGGATGTTGCGTTGTAATGCCTGCGTTGTAAGTGTAGTGCGATGTAATAGTTGCGTTGTAAAGGTTGTTTCCCGGTTGGGACACAGCAGCAAGGCGCATCCAAAGACCTCAGAACAGGTCATCAAGGGTCTGCTATGTATGCAGGAATCCATGCATATCCCTTCCTTCTAATGTTCCTGTATTCTGCATCTCCACAGACCCTGCAGCCAGCAGCCAGTCTTTGCTCTTGCACCGCAAGTACAAAACATGGCGGTGCAGACTGTGGTGGGGTCAGTTGCAGCCTGGCTTTGCCATCAAGCCTCCACATCTCATTGATCAGCGAGGCTCCTCCTCGGTTTTGATATCAGTATCAAGGCAGATTGGGATTGCATTTATATAGCGCTTACTACCCCTGAAGGGGCGATGAAGTGTTCTACTCTGGGCAGCGCACTTTTCCTGAACACAAGGTTAATGATGAATCCAGTGGTTATTTGTTGGTGTTCACTACTGGGATTTGTCTTGTGCTCTGCGGGTGACCATTCCATGCATCCACTACTGTCTATTTGTGGTGTATTCAATTAGTAGGAGTTAGATGTGATCATTAATGGGGGTTGGGAGTACATGGGTTTACGCAGACGGTTGATGGGATTAGCAGATCAGATAGAAGAGATTAGGGATTGCTAGGTTGCAGGGTATGACTTTCAAAGAATAACAGGTTATGATCTTCAAGATGAAGTATAATCCAATAAAAGGGATTCAGATGAACATACGCATGGCGTAGGGTAGGCTGTACTCAAAGAGAGGAGCCCGCACAGGATGGACTGTGAGGAGAAAGTCATTCAAAGAAATCAGGAGTCTTGAGACAAGGTCAGCATTTGCCATGAAGGGTTTTAGTAACATAGAGTATACTTTTGAAGCAGCATGCACTCAGAGGATCCGAACTGCAAAAAGAGACATCATTATTTGCATGTGAGGACGTGCTATATTAGTTACTTTTTGAGAGGCCCTAGAATCAGGCGAACAGTCTGTCCACTACTAGGCTACTGCTAGACCACTTCAGCAAGGACAGAAGATCAGGTCAAGGGGTTTAAGTGGAAAGTAATGGTGGATATATATATATAGGGTAATATTGGCAGCTTTAGGCTGTGCTTGAATGAAGCGATGACGTCATGATCAAAGCATTGTGGGAGAATGTAAAAAGTTAGAAATACAAACATCGAATGCATCAAAATGGAGATTCTTTTGATGTGTACCCTTAAAGATTTCATTGCGGTATTAATTACAAAACAGAGTGGGACCCTCCTGTTTTAACATGGTTCATGATGAGGGCGAGGATATCTCCCTGTACCACAGAGCCAGTGGGAATGTATTGTCTGCATTTCTGCAGCTGGAGGGAGGGACCCCGACACTGAAGGGAGGAGGAAAACGCTTGGGGGCACCTTTAGAAATGCCATGAACCTTTTTGTTTAACAAGGAGATGCCAATAGGTCTTCCTGAGTATTGTCATTTGGTGGATGCAGGGCTACTTTTTCTGTTTTTCAAGTAAAGGAATTTTCTAGACCATGCCTGATCTATGTCTCACCCCGATTGCTGCTTCAGGGAGATCTCATACTTCATTGTGCCCAAGTTTAGGTGATCCAGCTTGGAGTCAGCCCCAGCACTTCCTGCTGCCAGAACATGACTTTACACAAAAGCTGTCTCTCCAGAGCAGCCTGAAAAGCATACCACTCCAATGTGCGCTTTACTGGAAGCACAATACTTTTCTGCATAGTTGAACATTATTGTTCAAAACACATTTATTATCTGTGTGCTTCATTAGAAGGCACTTTAAGATTCAAAATCCTAGACTTTAAAAACAGTTGCAAAATATTTGGAATTCTGCTAAACATTTATTACACTGTAAACAACCGCACCTTTGAGAACATGGCGAAATAAACATAGCGTTGCATGAATAGTGAAAGGTTTTATGACAAATAATGAATCATTATTTTAACCTTGCTTAAATTGTATTTTAATGTTTAGATTTTTCATTTGACACTGTAGCTAAAGACCCTTGGCCAGGCCATTACATTAACATTATTTCTGCAGACTTTTCTCCTCTTTAATGCTTGAAAACAGCGATCAGTGGGCGAAAAGCGTCCATTAATCTTTGGCAGCCTGTTGTGAACTGCATTTCAGTCGGAGTTCATTGCTTAATATGTTCTGATTCTTTTCAGTTAGAAACATTTCTTTCCTTTAACCTGCATATTATTCAGCAGGTGGTGAATTATGTGGTAACTGTGGCAATCTACAATTGAGTGGTAAAAGCGACGACCTCTGAATCATGGAATTAATGAGTCCCTGATTATAAGTAAATACATGTCTGGTGGTTTGTAGGGCTGGGCGTAGTTGGCGTAGTGCCACTACAAAGAAATTTGGAAAAAATGTGTGGAAAACGAGCGCACGTCCTAAGGGTCCGTGTGCCCGGGACAGGGGTCCCTTGCGCCTGGGCAGGCTCCCCGATTTCCCCGCCTGGCTGGGTTGAGAAGCAGGGACCGGTCCCAGGGCCTGGGTTTCGGTCAGGGCCTGGGGTTTGGGAGCCCCTGTCCTGCAGCCTGCCAAGTGTCCATCTGCCCGGGACAAGGGTCCCTGGTGCAGAGCCCCGGAGACCTGCAAGGCTCCATGGGTCCCGGGCAGTCCTCCCCCGGGCGGCTGGGCCCCAGGAGCGCCTGCGAGTCTCCCATTGCCTGAGGCCCAGCATGGGGTCTCTGATCCCCCCTGAGCCCTGCAGCCCCGAAGCCCTGCAGCCCCTGAGCCCTGCAGCCCCCGAGCCATTGCAAGGGCAGGCGGGAGCCCTCCCGCGAAGGCTCGGGGCAGGCAGATTGGCGTTATTTCGGTCCCGGCCATCTGGTCACACGTAATGCCTTCCAATGGGGCGACAGACGGCCGGGCCGGCCTGGAAGTCCTGATGAGGGCTCATTTGCCTCCCGGATCCCAGCCAGGGCTCCAGGAGGTCGGGCAAGTTCGCGCCTAGGGTACCCTGAGCCTCACGGTGTGCACAGGTTTCCAGAAAGAGGGGTAGCCTTCCTTCGGATTACTAGGGGCAGAGTATGCCGGGACACCCCTCCCGGGCTGGCGGTTCTCTGCCAGGGACCAGATGGGCTAAGCCTGGGCAACACCTCCCTAGGCGTCCGGGGCTCCCTCCTCCGGCCCTCGGCGTGGCAAAGTGCCCGGGACGGGCTCCATGGATCCCGGGCAGTCATCCCCCGGGCGTCCGGGCCCGAGACCTCTGGTGGTCCTTCCCCTGGCTTGAGTCCCAGCCGGGGTCCCTGAGCCCCCGGGAAGCAGAGCCCCCAAGCCCTGCGTGGGCAGGCGGGAACCCTACCGCGAAGGCTCGTTGGGTGGGCATATGGGACTCCTTTCGGTCCCGGCCATCTGGTCGCACATCTCCCCTCGGCCATCTGGTCGCACGCAATGCTTTCCAATGGGGTGACCAGATGGCCGGGCCTGCCTGGAAGTCCCGATGAGGGCTCATTTGCCTCCCGGATCCCAGCCAGGGCTCCAGGAGGTCGGGCACGTTCGTGCCTAGGGTCCCCTGAGCCTCGCGGTGCGCACGGGTTCACAGAAAGAAGGGTAGCCTTCGTCCGGATTACAAGGGGCAGGATATGCCGGGACACCCCTCCCGGGCTGGCAGTTCTCTGCCAGGGACCAGATGGGCTATGCCCAGGCAACACCTCCCTAGGCGTCCAGGGCTCCCTCCTCCGGCCCGCGGCATGGCAAAGTGCCCGGGACGGGCTCCATGGTTTCCGGGCAGTCATCCCCCGGGCGTCCGGGCCCGAGAGCTCCGGTGGTCCTTCCCCAGGCTTGAGTCCCATCTGGGGTCCCCGAGCCCCCGAGCCCCCGGGAAGCGGAGCCCCCGAGCCCTACATGGGCAGGCGGGAACCCTACCGCGAAGGCTCGGGGTGGGCAGATGGGAGTCCTTTCGGTCCCGGCCATCTGGTCGCGCCTATCCCCTCAGCCATCTGGTCGCGTGCAATGCTTTCCAATAGGGCGACCAGATGGCTGGGCTTGCCTGGAAATCCCGATGAGGGCTCATTTGCCTCCCCGATCCCAGCAAGGGCTCCAGGAGGTCGGTACATTCGCGCCTTGGGTCCCCTCTGTCACCTCGTGTGCACGGATTACAAGAAAGGGGGTAATTTTCCTCTGGATTAATTGGGGGAGGGTCAGTCAGACCTCCGTGAGGTCCGGCGATTCGGAAACAGAAGAAGGCAACACCCGGGCCCGCCCGCCTGGGCCCCCAGGGGCCCGGTTACGCACCTGCCTCTCAGCCCCTTCCCAATGGTCCTTTTTCTCCGAGTTTGCTGGGTCAGACCTCCGCGAGGTCCGGCGATCCTGAGACAGGGGAAGGCAGCACCCGGGCCCGCCCGCCGGGGCCCCCAGGGGCCCGGGTACACACCTGCCTCTCAGCCCCTTCTCGATGGTC